>NC_084528.1:3937359-3994859 GCF_024500275.1 Phycodurus eques | reverse complement strand
CAGTAAATGAAAAAGTAATTTAAATAGACACATTGTTCCATCTTGTGATTGTGTTTTTCACCTCGCTGATCGGTGATTGGCCCCAAAAATCCTGATCGTGTAAAGGCTAGTTTGTACTATATGTTCTCAAGGTACAGTACTATAGAAATCAAACTTGGATATTACAAAAGAGAAGTCAGTGTACAGATTGTATAGAGTTACAGTCCTCAACCGAATACATGGCAATTCTTGTCTAAATAGCTGGCAACCCAAGTAAACGCATTTCACAATGTAGGGGTGGGAATCTCAGGCAACCTTACAATTTGATTGCAGGTTATCAATGCATCTTGAGTCAATGCATATTTTTCCTAAGAAATTTCTTTTTCAGCGAACAATATGACAGAATTGTACCCACAGCACCTAATTCACATCTCTACCCAATGATACAGAAACGTGTATGGCTGACTCAAGTGGGCAAAAAAAATAAAAATTATGAATAAAACGGGCGGTTTTGCACGTCTAAACAATATAGGAGTAGTATAGTAGTTGTGTTGCCAGCTATTTAGACAATTTTCAGTGAACACTGCTATACAAGCTGAACACTGGAACTTTTAAGTTATATCCAAGTTTGGGTTCTTTAGGATTGTCCCTTTAAAATACATGATAAAATATCCTGAAATGTTAGGGATGTACTCAAATTTGTGGGGTACTGCACATACAACTGCTGCTTCTCCAACACCACCTAATTTGTTATTCTTTGTGGCCGGACATCAATCCGCCGCACATCCTTCTTCAGTGGCCTGCAGTCTCTTGTCTTTAACTTACTCGCTTTTTATTTATCAGTTTATCAACCATAATCTTTCAGTCAGGTTGTTGCCTGCTACCTCAGTGGCAGATACGTTACTGTAACCCTTCCTCTCACATAATGGTATCAATCTAAGTGAAAACAAAAAACATAATTGATCAAATGGATAGTATTGTTACAAACACACAACATTCAAATTGGATCCAAACAAAATTGTGACCTTTGATCCAGGCCCCGTAAAATCTCTTAAGGGTGATGGACAACTATGAATCCATGATCCCCGGTGGAATAGAACGACTCCATGGTCCGGCTACACAGCATCAATGGCCATAAAAATGTACAGAAGCAAATGTTTAATGTATTTAAACTAGTTTAAATAAATACATTTAAGTTTATTTATTCACTGCAGGCAAAACCGTGTACAATCTTATTGTCAACAGAGCATGCATTTTATACTTACTTTACTGATACACTTCACGGTTATATACATTTCAATAGCCCCTGAGGATGGAATAGGTGGACTTGCCACTGTAACAGAACTGGTACATGAACCGAAATGCAGTTTTGCTATTTTATGTCTATCAACTTGTTAAATCACACAAATTCAAAGTATGATCACATAATGTGCAGTGCACAAAAAAGCTTTCAGTTTTGATAAGGTTCATGCCACTTGTTCAGTATGCTTTTCACATTGACATAGTCAGGAGATTGAAATAATTACAGAACTCAAGTTTATGCTGAGTTGCAGCAGACATCAATTGCTATTCTTCCAATATCTACTCATTAGATAAATGAAATCCAAGTACAAAAAGATCTAATCCAGACACACACACCATCTTTTCCATGGACAGTCTTGGATGCAACCAGTCAGATTAACCAGCTTTTGCTAAATGTTTCTCATCTCAAAATATCAGCAAATATTTTAAATGGCAAGTCAAACAACAGAAACATGTTTTGCTCTCCCTTTTCCTCAACCCCTACTACTTTCCTTACATTCTCTAATGTTCCCAAGTTGCAGACAGACTGTGAGGTCTTCGGAAAAAAAACAAGCCACTCGAACTATCTTGACAAGAAACAAATTGTTCAAATAACAAAATATACGACAAACAAAATACTGCACCAGGGTTTTGCAGACGTGCCACACTTGTTGACTCAAGTGCTCCAGCCAGTCTGCTTCAGCCATGTAGTTCAAGATAGTCCGTCTATCAAACAGCAAGGAAAGAAGTATGGAACAATTCGTTCCAGCTCTGACTGTCCTGCAATATTGATATTAACTGGGAATAAACGGACACCCGAATAGAAACTGCTCATTTGAGCCAGTTACAAATTCCATTCAGACTGTAACATGAAAGTAACAATTTTCTATCGACCAATCCATGAAAAGCAGTATCTTGAAACATTTACAGTAATAAATGACTCCCTCAAATATCCATCCATTTTCCGAGCCACTTATCCTCACAAGGGTCGCGGGAGTGCTGGAGCCTATCCCAGCTATCATCGGGCAGGAGGCGAGGTACACCCTGAACCGGTTGCCAGCCAATCGCAGGCCACGTTTAAACAAAGAACCATTCGCACTCACATTCACACCTATGGGCAATTTAGAGTCTTCAATTAACCTACCGTGCATGTTTTTGGGATGTGGGAGGAAACCGGAGTGCCTTGAGAAAACCCACGCAGGCACGGGGAGAACATGCAAACTCCACGCAGGCGGGGCTGGGATTTGAACTCCGGTCCTCAGAACTGTGAAGCAGACGCTCTAACCAGTCGTTCACCGTGCCGTCCTCCCTCAAATAAATAAATGAAATCAAGGATTCAGCACAAGAAGCAACTAGTACTATAATACTACTACTACAATACTTCATTAATTGGAAGAACAGTGTTCCTTGCAATAGAGTAAATAAATGCAGCATTGTATAAATTTGTTTTACTAAATGCTACAGAATCAAAATGCCATCCTAAAAATAATAAAAGCATTGCAGCACAAATTAATAAAATTTGGGCTACATAAACTTTAAAAAGCTGACAATAGGTATTCAACCAGTGTAAAAAAATGAAACTGGGTGTTACTTCAGAAAGAGAAGCGACACAAAAGGACAATGAAGCCTAAGCATGTTTGGTACACTTCATAGGTCCAAGTGATGAGAAAACTTTCATTAAAGGTTTGTTAACATGCTAGAAAACCCTGTCAGATGAAACCTGCAGACAATTAATGGACCTTAAAACAAAAACACCAGTTAGAAACAGTTTTACAGGCAAATAAAGAGCACTGGCACAGCAAAGGGAAAACAATATCCAACGTACTGTTTGCACACAAATCAAGTGTTTAACACAAGAAGCAATACTTCTGTTTAGTCATTAACTTCAAACAACCTATTTCAACTTGAGGCTGCCAGGTGTCCAAAGTTTTGGGTTTTGGCTACAAAATGCCTTGTAGAATGCCAAATGCATTAACACATCAACAACACCGCACAGTGATGAAATTGGAACACGACGACACTGCAACATGTTGCAGCTGCTTTATCACACTGACAAATATAAACACGCTGCCCGTGTGATATCAACTAACAGCTACATTAACACGTTCACAAACACAAAAAAAATCATGTATCAACTAAGGATGGGCATATTAATCAATTAATTGTCTCAACTGTTAGTGGTTTAAAGAAGAACAAGGACATCATCTATAGGAAGCTGAGCTACATCCATGCAGACCTCTGCTTTGGCAACTGTTCCAGGCAGAATTATTCTGCTCAATACGACCCTGGCAGGAAGATTCGGAGAGAAATTGTCTCATCTCCCTCTGAATGACTTAAAAATATATGTATTGTTAATTTGTCATGTAGGTACTTTACATGCATTGGTGTGCTGGTGTTTATTGGTTTGCTAGTGATTAAAAAAATAAAATAATTTAAAAGTGCATATGCGTGGAAGTGTGTGCGGGAACTGACTTTTATTGTCACGATGGAGAGCAGAGGCGATCCAGGGTTGTGATTGGACCATTCTGCAAGGGGGCACAGTCTTGTCCTCCACAGATGATGATGTGATCACCATGGAAACACTTTGCAAAAGGTCAATCCAGAAGGGAAACCCAATCAATCAAATCACTTCACAGGTGGGCAGCCTTTGTGGGGGGGGGTTTAAGTAACCTTCATGAGGCGTGTTTTCAATCCCAGAGTTTGCTCAAGCAGTTTATCCAACTGACTCAGTCAATCTTGAAATGGTGGGAAACCAACCAATCAAATCAAAAGGCACAGTCCTCGCAAGCTTGTTTCTTTGTTACTGTGGTTTCTAAGGCAACCAATCGGTGTACAGGCAGCTTGTCTATCTTGAGTAAAAATATAAAGGATGTACAGAGTTACACTATAGATATAGAGCTCTCATTCTACATATATTTTCTTTTTCTCTGTTGTTGGGGGACGTGGATAATATTTGGTTAGTCAGGGTAGCTTTTGCTTGTTTCTTTGAGATGGAAGTTTGCACTGCTCCAGATTGCTGGTAACTTATTTTAGGTAGTTGAAAGTAGGTCCTGCTATTCTAGAATGCTAAAAGATTTCTACTCTGTCATGGATCCTAATGGCATGATGGCATTACCGTTGTCCTGGCTAGGAGTAACAAAGTAGGAAAGAAGCAGTTCAGACATATTTAATTTGTAATCCAAAATAGGATTTTTCTGTCCAGTGCAGCCTTGAGCAATAAAATCCAGTGCAGCAGGTATTCCCTGGCTGGTGGGACTTGCGTCAAAACTGTTCTGACCGAACTCACTCAAATTATTCATTAGAATACGTTTGTCCAACCTTTGATTTGATTTTCTGCCTATCCAGGCTCCCCAGCTTTTATGATAAGTGTGCTGATAGAAGGGGTAGAAGACAAGGAGGGGAGTTGAATTTCGAGCCTTCTGCTTTTACCCCATTCCTCCCTCGAAAATAAATAAATAAAAATAGGTCCAATTACAGGCGCTTTCTGGGGGACTGGTCAGTGTAGGGAGCCGTTTTCTCTCGGATTCAAACCCTGACGTCTACTAGCAATGTCACATATAGCGCAGACAAAGCTCCACGGAGTCTTCAGTGTTGCGGTCACTCAGAAGCCCATCGCCTGGCTGCAGAGGAGGGGGACAGGCCTCTCGTTGAGAATAAAGAAAAGCCGATAGACTATCCAGAAGGTCTGGTTGTCAACAAGCAGTTGAACAAACTCGAGTCAACAAAAGCAGTCTACTCCAACGTGTATAGTTCCACGGAAAGTTCCTTAGACAGAATATCCACACTCGCACAGCAACGTGTCCGACGGGGGAGAACCAAAGAAGAACTGTTGACAGTTTCGATCCAGTATTTGGCGTTAAACGCCGAAAGTCCCCACGCGGAACGCTAGCGACCTGCCTGCCTGCCTGCCTGCCTGCCTGTAGCGTTTCCAATCTGTGACACGCTCCGATGTTTAGCAAAGCTCAACTCGATCCGGGAAGACGTCGGCGCCTTGAGGTATTCGCAATCGAGCACGACGTCTTGAAGGAAAATCCAAAACTCCGGACTCGTCTTCAAGTCCACTGACCGCAGAGAAGTTCCTGAGTTTTCCGTCCGATACCCTGGATCCCTTCGTGGCGCGCCTCTTTCCTCCGCGTCCGCTTCCCTTTCGTTCACTTTAGTGTCCTCGCCTTCTTGTCACTCTGCCCTTCTTGGCATTAAATGAGTTGTTTTGTACTCCTTCAAGGTGGAAACCTTCACAAGGGCAACCTCGAGTCATGTTTCTTGTCCGTTTCCCTTTCTCCGTTATCCGGAATCTGTGCTCGATCCCACACCGCTCCCCACCCTGCGATTGGGACTGTACCATATTGCACGGCGCGGCGGGGGCACAAGGCGCTATTACGCAGTCACACATCTCGCTGCTTTTATCAGCAACAGTGACGCTATTCCATACAAGTGACGTTGGCTATGTGTATTCTTTCTTCGGACAGCACGAAACCAAAACTGTGGCTGATTTAATGAAGCGAAAATTAACATTACAAATGCATCGGGTAAGCCGGGCCACAACCCTCTCTTTGTTCCAAGTAGTCTCTTCCAGATAGTCCTCTCTCTTGTCCTTTCCATTTATAGTAACAACGGGGTATATTTACAGGAACTTTACATTTACATATATAGACAACAATAACTTAGACCCGTGCCACAATTTTCAAGACTAAACTCATCACTTGCTGCAACTCTAATGACAGTTATTACAACTGATTCTGTGTAAAACCGATTACAATGAAGGGGAATCGGCAGCTATATTGTCAAGAATGTAAATTCACAACTGGGATTCATGCTATTGAAATATGATCACGTGCGATATAAAACCATGCTGCAGGTTTGAGGACTTTCATGGCCTCCCAACTGTACTGGTGCACATAAAAGAAACTTGATGTGATGAATGAGGAATACATATTTCAAGGCAAAACACATCTCTGTTGATTATATACAACAGTAATGGTAAAAGCCCCAACAAATCATACACAAAGCCTCATTTTTATTCATTTTTCTAAATTGTTTCTTCTCTGTACTGGGGTAAGGGCAGCCTCTCCCTCACTCAGCACGCTCCCTCCCACAGACTCTGTTGCTACCCGACGCCATGGCAGCTGCGACGCCATTGGCTACGTTAAGTGCAGTATCCGGCTGTGATTGGACAGCGAGTTGATCTGTGGGAGGAGCACTTGGCTCGGTTTCCCAGCGTCTCTTCAAACGCCGCGATGCAGGAATGACGCGGAAATAGTTTGAGGATGTCAGGTAGAAATGGAAAGAGGCAGGTTTGGGGGGGGGGGGGGGGGGTGTTGGAGCAGGGAGAAGAGCGGGGCCAAGGGCTTCTTCCAGGCGCACATGCTCACTGAGTGACTGTACAGCTGAGATGTGACTTCCCCTCACTCACAAACCAGCCAAAGCTAAAAGTTGTTCCTGTTGCTATCCGGGCATTCCGGCTAAATCAAGCACAATGCTGCCTGGGAACAGCTCAGCATACAAACAGTGTCATAAACCAGCTGACTGCTCCCTGGCTTAAAGGGAAATTCACCCTCAAATACAGTTCACGCTGCATGGATAAAAATTGTGTCTGTCAAATTCTTGTTGATTCCGTTGCTATTTAGTGACACTAATCTTTTAGTATCTTTCAGCTTATACAGTATATCTTAACATGGAATGGTTTGCAAAGATAGCCTGCTTTGATAATACTGTACTTGTGTGAATGATTGATGGAATTACAACTAACCTTGAAATATTGTCTATTTAGATGAATGACTTAGTATACTTTTGTGATTATTATTTAAGTTATTAATAAACACATGGAAACAGAAGCTCTTATTTTCCTTGAGTTTACAAAGATTCACACTGAAATTTCAAAGTTTAGCACATACTTGCACAGTATTTTAGCTCCAATTCTTGCAACTTGCTTTTGCAACTCGCTTGAAACCTACAGTCCGAGTCGTAGCACTCCCAAACGCCGACAAACAGCTGACCAGTCATGGCTAAATAAAGACAGCATGGCCTAATAACGTGCTATAATTACAGAGATCTGGTTTAAAGGCTCGTTCTCATAAAAACTCATAAACAAGCAGGAAGCAACATTAAATGTGGATTTAAGATAAGGTCGTAATCACACACAGATGTATGACGACAAGGGTGGTCTGCTTATGAAATAGCTAAAACCCTGCTCAGTCATTGGTTCTGTCTAATCTGACTGGGAGCAAAGACACACACAGACTTCCTTAGTTCGACAACAGTTTGCCAAGTGTTATAATCACCAAAACTGTGTTCCTTTCGTGAAACTCACAAAAATGACTTTTGTGCAAAATAGAACAGAGCTAGCTTGTTGTTGGCTTTGTAAGTGATCTCAAGTCGCTTCTTAACACATGACAAGTAATCAGTTGGTGTCACCTTGCTATACAGACCATGTATTTTGAGTTTACGTGGAGAACCATCAAATTTTGTTTGTAGTTATGATAACTTAATATAAACTGTATGCACCCAGTCAAGTATTTGTTTCACATGGTCGGGTATGTTTGTTATTCCAAAACTACAAGCAGATGAGCAACAGGTGGCCAAGTGTGTGAGTGTTCTTGGCCATGCCATGACACAAACACATGGCTCATGGAGCTGGAGTCCATCCCAACTGAATTGGGGCAAATGGCGGGGCACACCCAATACTGGTCTGCAGTCAATCACAGGGCGGACCAGTCACAAGTCATCAACTCAAACCACAAGTCCTAATTACACTGATAACGACAACAACAACAACAAAAAAGAATTCATAGCTTTAGTATTATTTTCATTAAGATGGAGTAATACTCATTCATACCCAAATTGTAAAAATATATAAACTTAAAACAGTGTACATGTTAACTTCAAGTATTCAAATCAGTATCATTGTTTCAGATAATTGAAATCATAACAAATTCATTTTAATGACAAATTCAAAACCTTACATAGCAAATGCATTCTATTTGAGGATTTGACTTTCAAAATACATTCAGCTAGAGTTGTGCTTTTTCAGATATATTAAAGTATATTTTTATTATTCAACAATTTACAGTTTTATTAAGACATTGTGCTTATACGCTTATATTTTAGTACATAGGACTTTTTTCAAAAAACAACATTCAGAGTGGAAAGGCAAATAATCTAATTTATGATTTTAAATGTGGATATGACAAAAAACTAACATTCTCTTCGAATACTGACTCACTTGAAACAAATGAATGCAATCTAAAACTTTACCCATAGTGATGAAGAAAACAGGATATTAAAATAGGGTCAATGCAGTCTTAATAGCAGATTATTTCTACTGTGGCACGCAGTTGCTGTTATGAGTTTGCAGTGATTTTTCTAATTTTTTCCTGTTCTTATAATCTTATATGTCTTGGAAAGAAATATTCAAACCCCCCTTGTTTCTTCAATTTCTTCTTCATTTTCATTCCTGGTACCACTAAAGGAATATTACCTGAAGAATACAATGAACACGACTAAAATGCGGCTGCTTCCATAATACTTGATGTCTTATTTGACATTCTTAAGCTTAACTGTATTCCCACTGATTTTGGTTATTCGAAAGAAAACCATGGAAAAGGCAAGATATCAACTCTTATGAGCCCTTTTTTTTTTTTTTTTTCATCATTATATTTACCCAAAGAAATGTATCTTTAGTTGTGCCAGGCATTAAACATGAACAAGAAACTAAAGAAACAAGGGTGGTGTAATAATTTTCCCCCATGACTGTTCAGAAGAATGTATATTTTCCTTCCCTAAAATACTGAGTGGCTTCCACTAAATCACGCTCAGCTGTACTAACGATCAGACAGCAGAGATTACAACAGTACTGTGAGGAGGCAAGCAGACTGACACTCACGTGCCTTGCAGCAAATTTCCACCCGGCAACTATGTGCTGTACCATGGCAACAGCTCTGCCATTGGTCCCCGGTGCGTTTTCAAATGACCAATGGGATGGCCAGCAGCGGGTGATGCTTGTTGCTAGGTAAACACGATGCAGAGGAAAGATAGAGCGGAATTACCATGCTGCTACTGCAGGGTGCTTTCAGAACGGAGTGGAGGAGCACTTTACACGCGGATATATCATCCTCTTTCTCAGCACTTGGCGGTGCCAGAGAGACAAAAACAAACCCAAGGAGGTATGACACAGGCATAAAGGAATCAAATATAGGACGAGTTAAAGGCCTCAGGGGTTTCTGCTTCGGATGCATTAGCAACATTGTTTGAGGCGCTCTATACCGATGCATGAACATTCAGCTAGTCAGTAATGATAGTTCAGTGTACAACACAATTTGTTAATTTATAATTCTAGAATAAATACATATACAGTATACATATACAGTGATTAACATATGTATTACATCACCTCCCAGTACAAGGTTTATGGTAATGGTGTCCTAAATCAACAGCAACATTTTTAAAATTACTTTTTCTAAGAAAACGTATTTTTGCGTAATCGTGAATAAAGTATAATGTAGAAATAATATTAAAGCCCATTATCATCTCTTAATTAAGACATCAAATTGGAAGTTATGTAAAGTTACATTTATTCTTCCTGAACACAATAATGTGTATTAGTGGTTAAATGTGATGCAGAGGAACCGAGAGCCGGCTCCAATTTGGGTTTAAGAAGGTGAATTCTGATTTAAACTGTTCAAAATAGCAAAATTTGACCACTCACTGAAATTGAAACCATCCACATTAAAGCACTTCATTATGGTAGATGGTCTCCTCGTTTTTTTATGACAAGTTGTCTTATAATATTTTTGAGCACTTAATACATTTTACTAATTAATTGTGAACGATACACTTGAACAACTTATTATTCAAACAAATAATAGAAAATAACGTGGCTAACTACCACCTCACTCCCAAAAAATTACAATTTGTCTACATAAAACTGTAGCTGTATTTCTGCAGTCTGAAATGTTTGATTATATTCCGCACGTATAAATTTATTTTATGTATTTGAGATATGTATGGCCTCTTTTACACCCATTTGCATGATTAGATTCCACCAACCACAGTGCTTGCAAATGCCTGCATATCTTGTTACAAAGTCCTGGTCACTTTTTAACAGGGAAAACAAGCACACAAAAAAAAGGAAGAAAGTTGGATCCATCCTCTCTGGAAGGTGTAATATAGTGTGTGTGGTGGGGGGTGGGTTGTGGGGGTGGTTATTTTAAAGGCCCAATTTGGACCCCTTTGAACAAAGTGAGTATTGTTGAGGGTGCCAGTTAGTTAGGTTTTAATTGAACTCCAGTTTGTTTCCCCCCTTGGTCCCGTTCAGTTGGACAGGTGTGAGCACTGCAAATTAATTCTGGTGCTGACCAAATCAATCAAATCGCGTTCCACACACACTCGAGTGCCGCAAGTCTAATAAAAGCCTGACCTCGGTCTGATATAGTCTACATATAAGTACATTAGTTTGAAAAAACGACTCTGAAGTAAGCGCAGCAACATTAGCAATAGCATCGGCAACTAACAGGATGAAACAAGGCGTATTGTTATGTTGTGATTCAACCACGCTCAAAAATCATGTTGCTGTAACTCCGTGGCATGCAAACAGATTAGACCTGTGATTCTTAACCATAGGGCCCACACTTGGGCCCTGGGCGCTAACTTGAGGCCCATGAAAAACGTTCCTTTATAACGTTCCGGCCAATCGCAGGGCACATACAAACAGACAACCATTCGCACTCACATGCACACCTACGGGCAATTTAGAGTCTCCAATTTATGCATGTTTTTGGGATGTGGGAGGAAACCGGAGTGCCCGGAGAAAACCCACGCAGGCACGGGGAGAACATGCAAACTCCACACAGTCGGGGCCGGGAATTGAACCCGGGTCCTCAGAACTGTGAGGCTGACGCTCTAACCAGTCGGCCACCGTGCCGCCTGTTCGAAACTTGTGGATCTTTTTTCAAAAAGAAAAAAATGACCAAAATGATGCCGAGCCTTCTCAAGCAACTCAAATCTTGCAAAAGTACAATACCCACTTCATTAACTACATCTTTGTGAATGGGGGAAATTAGGCACAGCAAAGAGCTCAGTGAGTCAGAGTGTGTATCCAACTAGCCAGCCAACGCTCATGGAAAAGTCAGTAGAACTTCTTAAGAAAAAAGAAAATGGGCTACAGATGCACAAACAGGTTGTCAAGTATACAGGAAGTTTGCTGGAATAACTGTCAAATTCATTTGCAGATTATAAAGCCATATTTAAATTTGCACTTTATTTCAATTGTATTTACAGTTCATTTATTGAATTTGAAAAGGTGATGTTATTTATGAATTTATATATTTTTTATTTTTGAGTTCCTCCCTTTTTTTGCTGTGGTTAAATGTAATCATAAGTTATTTTTGTGTTAATAAGCCTGACTGAGACTTGAGACTTTAAAGCCTGTTGTTTTATATTTCCTGTGTATGCTGCGTTAATGAGCAGGAATAGTTGATGACATGATAGTTTGGAGCTGAACAAAATTTTGTTTTCTTTATGGCTGGTATCTTCGGACAAAAGTTACATACATGTACATATATCAGTTTAAACAAATATGGTATGATATATATATCATAAATGTATATATATAAATAAATATATATATATATATATATATATATAAAGGAACAAAGCTGAAACATCGTCTTTTTTCATCTTTGGTAGTTCTGTCTCTCTCAAAAGACACTGCGGATTTAAATTTCCCACAGGTGCTTTGTCACGGTTTCCTTCGCCATTCATCCGAGCCGTAAGGAAGTGCTTCGACCTGTTTTGCTGAATGTGGAAGTAGGTTGCACATATACCCTATTTTCGGCTTGTTTGCCATCTCTTTGTATGTGCAGGTTTATATACAGAACATCTTATGGATGTCATTGTGATGATCACATTGTAAAATATAAATTAACATTTCTTTAGCATGTTAAACTGTAAGTGATTTATGTACTGCTCAAACTAGTCACCTCAATTAAATCATCCATCCATCCATTTTCTGAGCCGCTTCTCCTCACAAAGGTCGCGGGCGTGCTGGAGCCTATCCCAGCTGTCATCGGGCAGGAGGCGGGGTACACCCTGAACTGGTTGCCAGCCAATCGCAGGGCACATAGAAACAAACAACCATTCGCACTCACAGTCATGCCTACGGGCAATTTAGAGTCTCCAATTAATGCATGTTTTTGGGATGTGAGAGGAGAAAACCCACGCAGGCACGGGGAGAACATGCAAACTCCACACAGGCGGGGCCGGGGATTGAACCCGGGTCCTCAGAACTGTGAGGCTGAAGCTCTAACCAGTCGGCCACCGTGCCGCCTCAATTAAATCAATCCAATGTAAATATAGGGGTGGCAGTAGTTCACCTGTAGAGACTTGGGCTTTGGGACCAGAGGGTCACCGTTCGAGTACCGCTGTGGATGAAATGTAAAATGGCAACTGGTTGTGGGAGAGATGCGAGACTGTTTCCTGACTACTGTCGGGCAAGGCATTGAGCCCCCCCGAGCTCAAGAGGTCTTTCACTCTGACGTCTCTTCTTGAAGGTGTGTGATCTAGTTCTCTGTGTGGTGTGTACAGCAGAGTATGAGTTGAATTTGCCCATGCCTGATTATATTGAGTGTAATAAATTAAAATTAAATATTTGAATGGTGTGCGAATGTGAGCGTTGAATGGTTGTTTGTCTAGATGTGCCCTGGCGACCAGTCCAGAGAGTAACCTGCCTCTGTCAGTTGGGTTAGGCTCCTGCTCACTCGTAACCATAATGGGGAAAAGCGGAATTAAAAATGGATAGATGGATATTTGAATGGGCCTGGGTCACTTTATACAAAAAAAGTTGGGCCCCGAGGTCAAAAAGGCTAAGAACTGCCGGATTAGACAGTTGACTTTACCGACACCTTTGGTTTAGCATGTTTGCAGTTAGTATTCACATACACATCTGATAGCAGCATGTCTTTTTTAAAGTATGCAAATGAGGTAGATTTTCCAGATGCTTATTAAAATTATAAACAAACATTCTGTTTTTCATTCTGCTTTCCTCCATTTTGTGTTTATTCGTTTTGTTTTATTTTGCTTATCATTCTGGCTCGTACAGAAGAAGAGAAGAGAGTGCATTGCAAGCATTTTTGTACTTTTGGAGTGTGAATATTTTCTACAAACCAGTCAACTGATTGAAAACAGAGAACGCGAACTACAGATGGAAAAGCACCCTTACTGTCTTTGTGATAGTAATATGTCAACATGGATCTAAATCTTTATGTAATTTTGTTAAATATTTTGCCTCGTGGGCGGCATGGTCGGCATGGTGCACGACTGGTTAGCACATCTGCCTCACAGTTCTGGGGACCGGGCTTCAAATCCCGGTCCCGCCTGTGTGGAGTTTGCATGTTCTCGCCGTGCCTGTGTGGGTTTTCTCCGGGCACTCCGGTTTCCTCCCACATCCCAAAAACATGCGTGGTCGGTTGATTGAAGAGTCTAAATTGTCTATAAGTGTGAATGTGAGTGCGAATGGATGTTTGTCTATGTGTGCCCTGCGATTGGCTGCCGACCAGTTCAGGATGTACCCCACCTTTCGCCCAGAGTCATCTGGGATAGGCGCCAGTTTCAGTTATTGGAATGTGGGAGGAAGGCGCATTACCAAGTCCAAACCCATGCAAGCGCTGGCAGAACATGCAAACTCCACACAAGATGGCAGAGATTGGAACCCCAAAAACTCAGAACTGTGAGGCAGATGTGCCAACCAGTCGTCCACCATGCCGTCCATCCATCCATAAATTTCCTTTACCGCTTGTTATCACTAGGGTTGCGGGCGTGCTGGAGCCTATCCCAGCTATCTTCGGGCGGGAGCCAGGGTACACCCTGAACTGGTCGCCAGCCACTAAGGGAGCATGCTGCCACCCATATAACTCAAATAAATCAGAGCATCCAACTGCCTGTAAATACTGTATAGGCCCATCTCACAAAACCTAAACATCAGAAGATTTGTTTCACAATGTCATACATCCTACATGAATAAGAATTGTGTACTGTGGACAGTTAGTAATCTCGGTCTAAGACAACCATGCTATGTACTGAATTAGACTCTGCTACCTCAGTGTGTGTCATTTTGTATGCCCTATATGTTACTTACTGATTGGCTGGCGACCGGTTCAGGGTGTACCCCGCCTCCCGCCCGAAGATAGCTGGTATATGCTCCAGCAGCCCACGACCCTAGTGAGGATAAGCGGTAAAGAAAATGGATGGATGGATGGATGGATGTTACTTACTTTAATAAAGAACAATAATATCAAAATGTTAGAATTTTTTATTTTTATTTTTTTAAATCAAGGAATGTGTACTCTCCCTCATTCTGATCTTCGGCATTGGCTAATTCAGCCAGCAATCTGGCAGCAATTATTTTTGTTTGTTTTTCTGACATGGGACAGTAACGCATGGAAGAAGTCACACTGTCAAACGACGCCTGGCCACAATGATGCAAAAACTAATGATCAGTTGATCTTGCCACAGCCTTACTGACTCGTTTTAGTTTTATAGCCCATAGTTTTGCTAGCGGTGCACTGTCCTTATGCTGGTTTAAAAAAGACAGCTGCTTTAAGCTTCACTTTCAGTATAAAGGTTTCCAACAACAACATCCTGATCAGTGCTGTAGAGTATCTCTTTTAGACTTCATAAAACAAAATAAAATTAAAAGAAAAAAACAGTTACAAAAAACATTATTTAAGATTATTAATGGGTTTGAAAGCCTCTATAAAAGGTAATCCTTGATATTTACAAGATAAAGAAAATGATAATGAAAGTAATGATTACCAGTAACAACATTTGACTGCTATTGTTTTAATCTTATGCGTATTTGTGTGTGTCTGTGTGCGTGTGTGTCCTGCAGCTGTTTGCTATACTGTAGGTAAGAGCAAACTGAATACACTGACTTATGTATGACTTTTCAGTAGGGCTGGGCGATTAATCGAAATTCAATTCTTCTTCGGTAATAGAAGAAAAATGATGAATGTGACATGGTGCGGGCTGTGTATGCAAGTTCCTAAAAGCACCCTGAACACACACTATGTGGCTTGCAGCAAGTGTGTGACGTACTGTATGTTATTTTGCCCTCCATGAGCGTGCTTCAATCTTAATGACACCCCAGTTGGAGTTTACTATAAAACTAAATGCACAACAAAAATATATAAAATAAAATGAAAGAAAAAAACAAAACAGATTAATGTGCCGAACAGTGTGGTGTGCGTATGCAAGTTCCTGCGTTGTGGAAGCACCCTAAATGCACCGTGTGACGTACTGTATGCACCGTGTGACGTACTGCGTTGGTTTTCTCCGGGCGCTCCGGTTTCTTCCCACATCCCAAAATCATGCATGAATTGGAGACTCTAAATTGCCTGTAGGTGTGAATGTGAGTGCGAATGGTTGTTTGTTTGTATGTGCCCTGCGATTGGCTGGCAACCAGTTAAGGGTGTACCCCGCCTCCTGCCTGATGATAGCTGGGATAGGCTCCAGCACGCCCGCGACCCAAGTGAGGCGAAGCGGCTCAGAAAATGGATGGATGGATGGATGGATAATTTAATTACAGTAAGTTAGCACCCATTATTTCTGTCATGTAATGTTGATTTGACCTACGTCAGTGGCCAATCCTTGAATGCCCCCTAGAGGTCATTGGTGTTTTAACATTTGTCTAAAATGCTAGAGAATAATTTGAGCTGGGACGGCTCCAGCACGCCCGCAACCCTTGTGAGGATAAGCTGTACAGAAAATGGATGGATGGATGGATAGAGTATACAGTACACAAGTATATGCAATAAATGAACAAGTCATGTAAATAGACAAATTGCTCCATCTTGTGATCGGATCGGTGATCGGTTATCGGCCCCAAAAATTCTGATCATGTAAAGCCTAGTCCTCTTGCAAATTCATAAAATTACTGATAAATAAATTATTTTAGGTTTTATTTGCGATACTGCTTATCCTGATTAGGCTCACTGGGATCCTGGAGCCAATCCTAAATGAATTTGCTTGACTGGCAAGGCACAACCTAAACTGATAAGAACTACAAATGAAAATGAAACACAAATGCTGACAAATTTTACCATGTCCGCTCCAGCTGTATGGGCACTGGTATGTTATAATCAACAATCTCCACTTTGCAACAGTGTTCTGTTTTTTTGCTCTTAAATAAAATGTCTCCTTACTATGGCCAACAGACTTTTGCTGAGGCTTTCATTTTATTATACTTACTTAAGCCGAGATTTAAATGCAGTAAAAAAAAAAAAAAAAAAAAGATCTATATCGAGGGCAGTTTTATGTCTTGATATACAGTATAACCGTATTAGAACATTTGCATCCTTTAAACTAGAAGGGTCAAACTCATTTTTCTTTATCACCGGCCGCATTGTAGTTCCGGTTTCTCTCAGAGTGCTATGACTGGGAAACCTTCAAAAAAACCTTAAAAAATATTTAAGTGCTTCTCAGTGTTATTACATATAAACAACAAATTGATTATGAACAAATTTTGAAATCACAAAGATAATAGTTTGTCCAATTATTGCGTACCATACATGATTCTCGTTCTCGGCCCACATAAAATGATTATGGCGGGCCGGATCTGGACCCCAGGCCTTGAGTTTGACACCTGTGCTTTAAACCATAAAGGTGACTTGGATTAGGTGATACAAATGCATTTTATCTTTTTGTTCTTCTTTTAATCATGCTCACACTGCCTCCTAACACACAAGACTTGTAATTATGACGATATCCTGTATTATAATAGTATTCTAGTTTTAAAGTAACAGTTGGCGTTCGATGCAGTCTGCTGCACCGAGGTTGCTTTTCATTTATTAGAATGCAATAGTAAGTGAGTTCAACTTTTTAATGACAAGTCAAGGTTTTGAACATAAAGAAAAAGATCACACTCGCCTCCTTTGTTGTTGTTTCTCGGTATCTCTCCACCTGATCTCTTTAATGAATATTCGCACTAGTGATGTCAGAGCAGCTTCCCACAAAGGCGGACGCAGTCCTCTTTTGTAGTGGGAAATCAACCTCTCCAAACTCAAACAGGTCGAGAGGGCCAAAGTCAGCTGTGGCAAACCGATAGTGTTGCCACAATTATATTCAAAATTAACATTGTTACGTTACTGGTTACTTGATTTTAAAAGTTACTTTAGTGATTACTTGGTTTTAAAACTACATTAGATTATTTGTTACTTTATCAGTTACATTCGGCAGCTGCAGAAAACAACGCCTGAACATAAAAATGACAACTGATTTTGACAATACTTTATTGGACGTTAATAACAGTATCTTTGGTAGGGATATCCTGATCCGATCTTTGAGATCGGAAATCGGTCCAATGTCGGCAAAAAAACGAGCATCAGATCGGATTCGAACTTGAACTAAAATCTCTGATTTTACCACTCGTATACACGCAGTCCATTCCATGCTCCGCTCCAGCACATTGTTGACGTACTCATCATAGGCGAGTCACTGTCATGAGCCACGAAGAATAAGTGCTTCCTATGTGAAATAGCTCTGATAGATAGTCCCTCTTCTCTCAGCTTCAAAATGGTTTGTTTTTCTCCAAGAGACAGCTAGCTCTCTGGTCTTCATGTTTGCTTAACAGCAAATGCAGTGTTCACAGGTGAAACCCAAAACCAAAAACAAGCACTATCTAAAGTTTAAGCAATCAATCTCAAAGGAAACATCTGCGCAAATTGAAACAACCATCAGTCACATGTTCGAGTACTTTTGCTCCCTTGAAAAGTGGGTGGCTTCAAACAAACGGAGCTCTGTCCTGAGCTGTTGAACACATCTAGATGTAAATACCAAGAAATAAAAGCTGGAATTCTGAACTTTTGTCTCATATTCATCTTTGGATCTGAAACCCAAATGTCTTTAGTATACAACAAAAACTAAGGAATTTACCTTGCTGTTCCAATACATTTGAAGGAGACTGTACTACTATAATAGATTAACTCCTGCCATCTTGGCAGCCACGTGGAAATGTTGCCATATTCAACATGCCCGCCATGTAGGCACGTCTGTTCATTGGACCTAGTCATATTGGCTATGAACCGGAAACTGTCTGCCAGTCTCTGCCTATACTACACCAAAGCGGCAGTAAACCACAGCGTCCAATTCTGGAAATAACAGACGTTGTCAACGATAGTTTAAGTGACAAATTGAAACTATATTTGGACACATTGTTTGGTCCCAACGGTCCATTTTATCCGATATATGTTATATCGGGGTCCGTTTTATCGAGGTTCTACTGTACTTTAGTTTTCGTATTAAAGCAAAGCAAAAGTTTAAGTTTATTAATATAGAGCATTTCAGAGACAAGGTAACTCAATGTGCTTTACATGATTAAAAGCATTTAAAAACAAAGCAAAAAAACAGCTTATAAACATTTCAAACAAAGACAAAAGTAAAAATAATTAATACAGCATACAGTGCAAGAAAGATCATTTAAAAGTGGAAATGCTCTAAAAAGCATGAGGGGAAAAAAGAAGAGTTTTTAACATGCACTTAAAAAACATTTGGGGCTGACGTCACTTCTGTTGGCAACTTATTCCATTTGTGTGCAGCATCAGAGCTAAATGCTGCTTCACCGTGTTTGCTTTGGAATCTGTGCTCCACTATGACCTGAGTCTGTAGATCTCAGAGCCCTACTGGGTTTATATACCATTAGCATTTCTTTCATATAGTAGGAGAACTTTAAAATCTATTCTAAAGTAGACTGGAAGCCAGTGTAGAGACTTTAGAATTGGAATAATTTGTTCTGACCTCTTTGTTCTGGTCAGAACCCGAGCTGCAGCTGTTTTATGCTCTTTTGAGGGAGTCCAGTCAGAAGACCATTACAGTAGTCAAGTCTACTTGAGATAAAAGCATGGATGAGCTTCTCCCGGGGCCTCTTGTACAAAGACTTGCGTGGATTTCCTACTAAAACATGGCGTACGCTCAAATTCAGAAAATGTTGTACGCACAAAAATATCCAGATGTATGAAACTCTGCGTACTCATGAATCCAAGCACATTTCCTTCGTACATTCCAATCAACGTGGAAATGAGCGCACATGTTGGAGTAGCTGACTCCTCCCTGTCCACGCCTACATTTGAATATGCAAATCACATTTAAACGAACCCTGCACCTGAGATGCCGATCTCTGCATGATCAGAAAAAAATGAAAATGAGCAAGGTAATGAAGAAAAAAAATTTTTCTGAATGTGAACTTGCTCAATGAAGTGGAGGCGCGCAAGAAAATCCTCTTTGGCACGCTGTCCTCCGGCGTTAACAACATGCGAAAGAGGAGCGAATGGGACAGCGTGTGTGCGGCTGTCAATGCTGTGGAGTCGGAACAGCGCGCACACACTGAACTAAAAAAGAAGTGGTCAGACATTAAGGTGGGTGTGAAGCGGAGGACAGCTGCCCACCGCCAAAGTGTGGCCAAAAAAAGGCGGAAGAACCGGCGCGGAAGGGTTCACCCCGTTCGAGGAGAGAAACGCTGCGATCATGGGTGACGCTGCTCTCTCAGGGGTGATGGGTGGACACATGGCTCACTATGATCACCCCACAAGGTTAATACCATGTATTTTTATAACTCATAATAAATATGTTCATACAGTAACCTACACTCATCCCTGTGAGATAAAGGTTCATGCGTAAATGTTGTATGTGTGGTATGTGTAATAAATCTTTTGAATTCAAATAGAAGCACATCAGCATATCAAAGGGGATATCACAGATTTACGCCCACATCCCAAAAACATGTGTAGTAGGTTGATTGAAGACTCTCAATTGCCCGTAGGTGTGAATGTGTGTGCAAATGGTTGTTCGTCTATATGTGCCCTGCGATTGGTTGGCGACGGGTTCAGGGTCTACCCCGCCTCCTGCCCGAAGATAGCTGGGATAGGCTCCAGCAGCCCGCGACCCTAGTGAGGATAGGCGGTAAAAAAAATGGATGGATGGATGGATGGAAGGAGTGGACACGTACACTGAAAAAAAATCATGTTTTTTTTTTTTTAGGAGAATAGTGGTAAATTATGTCATTTCAAGACATCATCATGTGCAACCGATGTACATCTTCAAATGAAGTAAATTCAAAGGACTCTTTTTTTTCAGTGCATGTGCTGGAGTCACGAAGCGATTATGAGGGCAATAGTCAGCATAAATGATCGCCTTGATCAATTAATAGGTGACCTCACAAATATCAGTGGTTCATTAAATACACTGGTTAACAAATGGATTCTGAGTCCTTGCCTCAATTGCATCAAATGTTGCCGGGCATGAATTGTTCATCAGTGCTAATTGTTCATGTCTCTCTGATGTGCAGATTTATGAGAACAGTTTCCCAGCATCACCTCAAAGTGTCGCCATAGCACCAAAAGCTGCAGAAACGTGCGTACGCCAGCCACGCAGTTGACGTGAGGCAACCGCACATTTCCACGGTCATGTCACTCTGATGATACATCTGACCTTTGCCGTGAAAAAGAACGGACGCCACGTTTTTGTGCGTACGCACCTTTTGTACATCAGGCCGCAGGCCTGCTTAGCACATGAAAGCCTTCACTCTGGATATGTTCTTCAGCTGATAGAAGGCTATTTTAGTCATTATTTGATATGACTGTTGAAAGTCAGGTCGGAATCTATCAGTACACCAAGGTTTCAGACATGGTCTTTGTTTTTTTAAAGAGAGTGACTCCAGGTATTTACGAACAGCAATCCTCTTTTCTTTGGTGCTAAAAACATTTATCTCAGTTTTGTTGCTGTTTAGTTGAAGAAAATTGTGGCTCATCCAGTTATTTATCCGTTTTAGACAGTGTCACAACAAAAGTATGAACCTGATGTCAAACGTGTCACAGAATTACAAACGTTATGTCCCAAGTGTCACACAATGCTAAACTACATGGATGGAAATACAACAAACATGACAACAAATTTTCATCAACCTGATGCGAAAACAAGTGGGATCAGACAAAAACAAGAAGATACTACAAACTGTGTCACAGAAGACTGCACTTCACAGTTCAAACTGCACAGCAGATAATGTGTCAAGAATAGCAGCCCCAGAAACAATACATTTTTCATTTGATATTTTGTTTACAGTGCATTCTTAAAGAATTGTACAACACAGAACAGTCGTTCTAAAATTGTTTCATATCAGGGATTGGGTGTTTTTGTTTTATATTTTGCTAAGAATAGAAAAAAACAACAGTGACGCCCAGATACAGTACTGTATTTGGTTAATACTGTGTTAGAATGTTTTAAATGTTTCGAAATATTAATGAATGTGTTTCTAAATATATTTAGGGAGCTATTTCTTTTTAATATATACTGTACTGCTAATGAATGCACCCCAGAAGATGAGTGATTAATGAAATGCATTTATCCATCTATCTATTTTCTATACCACTAATCCTGTTCAGCATCACTGGGAGCTGGAGCCTAGCCCAGCTGACATCGGGCGAAAGCCAGTCAGTTGCAGGGCACAGACGCATTTATTTAATTATTCTAAAAACATACTGTTTTGGTTTTATATGGTTCTAACTTGGAAGTATGCACAGTCAAAAATGAGGCAGGTATAGCTGCACCAGATACATTTAATAAAAAAAAAAAACCTTTTAGTTGAAACAAATGTTGATAATTTCAACAAACTCCGAAGTTAAAAAAGGAATTAAATCGATCACAGTTCGATTCATCTGTGCTCGCCAAGTTAGCCTACCGGATGTAAATATATTGATTTAAAGGTCACATATTTTTCCAAAACATTCTATAGTATTTGGGATGTAATATAGATAATATTACATTACTATAGTGCCTCAGTAAACGTGACATATGAATTCAAATCGTCAATGCATTCCTGAGTTGCAGACGTTTTTCTGCGGAGAGGCCTGAAATCAGGTCATTCGAATTTCTAGAGCTTATCTACATCACTAGCGAAGCTCTCTGCCTACCACACGGCTTCCGAGCCAGCGCTGTCAACATAACAACCCATAATAAACACGTGTGCTCTCACAAGTGGATCTTCTACACGGAGGCAAGCAATCAGAGCAAAGAGGGCGTTTTTAACCAAATATGGACAAAGCGGATACAAAACAGAATAGAAGTAGCTGTCAGAGGGGCCTTTTCTCGACACTCATATGTTAAAACCAAGGTGTTTTATTTTTTATTTTGAATGAAATTGAGACTTTTATACTCCATATTAGTGAGTCACTCTATGGAAGTTTAAATAGCCAAAATATGGGACCTTTAAATCATTTTAAAAGGTAATCAATCGATTGTATCAATACTAGGAATTAACATACTGGATTTCAAGCACGACAGGCTTTATGTGGGGTTCTGTATGGGTTGTAGAAGAAAAATGTTTTTTCAGTTAGCACACGGCAGTTAGCACTGTCAAGGCTACTTTCTTCTTCATCGCACTCTTTTTTTATGCCCCAGATCGAGTCACTCCTTTCGGTAGTGCCCCTAGTGATTGAACAAGACACCACAGTATATGTGCGTGTGTTGTTTTTTTAAGTACTTTTAAGTTTAAGACATCTGTATGACTGGTGGATGGTAGATGGGTAGCAAGAAGCGAGAAATTATCATTAAGGATGTGTGTATGTATGTGTGTGATTGGCGGCAAATCACTGTGCACTTTGAAGCCTTTCAAGCTGCTTAGTTTAGCTTGCTAGCCGCTAACAACAATAGCAGAGTACCCTTGAGGGGAAACTCAGGGAAACAAGAGGAGAACCAGCAACTATGTCAACTACAGGCTCATGGTTGTGCTCCAAAGAGCAGGTTTGTTCATTTATTTACCTCTCTATGTATTATTAACACTATTACTACACGATCTCTTTATGAGCTAGTGTTTTTACTTTGTTTTCATCTATCCATCCATTGGCTGTACCGCTTTATCTTCACAAGGGTCGCGGGCTTGCTGGAGCCTATCCCAGCTATCTTCGGGCGAAAAGCGGGGTGCACCCGGAACTGGCCGCCAGCCAATCACAGGGCACATATAAACAAACAACCATTCGCGCGCACATTCACATCTACGGGCAATTTAGAGTCTTCAATCAACCTACCACGCATGTTTTTGGGATGTGGGAGGAAACCGGAGTGCCCGGAGAAAACCCACGCAGGCACGGGAGAACATGCAAACTCCACACAGGCGGGGCCGGGATTTGAACCCCGGTCCTCAGACCAGTGAGGCAGATCTGCTAACCAGTCGTGCGCCGTGCCCCCTCTTTGTTTTCAAATGCTTTTAATTATGTAAAGCAAATTGAATTACCTTGTGTACGAAATGTGTAAATAAATTTGCTTTGGTTTGCTTTATTCCTAAAAGATTTTCCTCGTGAAAATCTCACAGTGCTTCGTTTCTACCCTTTACTATTTGACTGTTTGGAACAGGAATTCTCAAACTTTAGGTCCAGCTCGGGACACCTAATAGTGGAGGCATTTTTCCAAAGACCACCTCATAATTCTCACACCAATTAAACACTAAAAAAAAAAAAAACATTTTAAACATTAAACACCCAACACTAAAATCATAGCTGAAATAATATAAATAACAATGAGTTGCTGTTTTACCCTTTTTTATTGCATAACAATACAATCAATCAATCAACTTTTATTAAGCAGACTCATAGTCCATTAGAAAACACATATAGTCCAGTACACAATAAGACACACAAAAAAGGAAAGTAGATCAGGAAAATCTTCATATTTAATGACCATAATTAGTTTTTAACTGATCCCCTTACAAGAAACAAGAATCAAACATTTACTTTTAATTATCCATTATTGCGTCGGCGATCTATTTTTAGATTTCATCTTCAATTTCCGCATAGGGTGCAATTGCACCAATCCAGCATAGCCACTAGGGTCATTTGACTCCAATTCACCAATCAGACGCACAAGGTAACATGTAAGTAACAGTAACATGACGGCACACAAAACCTTCACAGGCCAATCAAAGTGACTAATTTGGGGGTGGGGGTGGGGGAGGGGGACAGCTGAGCAAGTGTTTACAGACTCCGATAAACAACATCTTTATGATGCAGTGTAGTCTTGCGTATACCCAAACGTGGATATTTCAGCCCACTTCTAACTCTAGAAAACACCTTGCGGTAAATTGCAGATGTTTCTATTGTTGTTTTGGCAGTGCATATGGCAACATTAGCCCTATTTTATGGTCAAAAGTCACTGTAAAACATGCTTCTTTGTGGATACGTGCCATGCTGTAATCTCTCTCTCTCTCTCTCTCTCTCTCACTGGCTCACACACACACATGCACATACACAAAATCAATAAGTCTGTCAGCAAACAGCTTCTTTGTTCAGTCATTTAAGTGAATAGAGCAAATAATGTTTCTGGAGTGCCCAATGCATGTGTTGTTGGTTTTTGTGCACTTAAAAATTAAAATTGTGGCAGGTGTGTGTGTGTGTGGACTCCCATATATTATTAATTTTTATTTTATTTGACGTTCATGCTCTGATTTAAAAAAACAAAACAAAAAACAAAAACAATTGACTCACCAGTTACTCGAGTATTTTTTTTACTGAGTACTTTCTTACTCTCACTCAAGGAAGTACTTGGAGAATCACGTTTTTACTTCACTCATATTATTCAAAACTAACAGTAGTCTTACTTGAGTACAATACAATACAATACAATACATGTAATTTTGTACCGTGGCTTATTAAGTATGTTCACTAACCTTTTAGCTCTCGATCGTCCTATCATGAAGAAAACCTAATTGAAATGTCTTACGAATTGGTGTTTGGCCTCACTTGCTGCTTGGTTACACCTGATTGTGGCTTTTCATATTCCTTATATTCCTTCCTTGACTTGTCGACGGTGGTGGTGAGCAAACAGTTTTTGCATGCCTGTCATTTTTCTCCTCTACCGCTTTTTAGTACTGCAAAACCAAAATGTGTCCGTGATTCTGATTTAAGCTTCGCAAGACATTCAACGTCTTCAACAAACAGGAACAGTCCAGTTGCCTTGATTCAACCTCTGCGGATTACACTTGTTAAGTTTAGCGTGTTGCTCAGTGGCATATTTCCTGTCTGTCTTTATCATTAAAAGTGCTAAAACACACACGCGCATCCATATACAGTCTGCCGTACGTAAATCCAATGCGTTATTACTTAGTATCAATACAATCGATTACCTTTACCCTTTTTCTCATTAAATATATTTCCAAAGGTGCTATTGACATGAAAATTTCACCAGATGTTAGGAACAACCCAAGTAATCCATACATACGAGGAAAGTAAAACAAATAAACTCAGAAATTAAGTTGTGTGTAATCATGGAAAAATGATCAAGGGGGAAATTATTGAACAGGCCAAATGGTATTTATTTAATACTTTGTACAAAAGCCTTTGTTTGCAATGACAGCTTCAAGACGCCTCCTGTATGGAGAAACTAGTCCCATGCATTGCTATGGTGTGATTTTGGCCCATTCCTCCACACAAGCACTCTTCAGAATCTTGAAGGTTCCGTGAGTTTCGTTTATGGACCTTGAGTTTCAGTTCTTTCCATAGATTTTCGATTGGATTAAAGTCAGGTGATTGGCTGAGCCATTCTAGCAGCATTATTTTTTCTTTTTTTGAAACCAATTGAGAGTTTCCTTGGCAGTATGTTTTGGATCAATTATCCTGCTGAAATGTCCATCCTCGTTTCATTTTTATCATCCTCATAGATGGCAGCAGATTTTGGTCAAGAATGTCTCGGTACTTTTGCCCATTCATCCTTCCTTCAATAATGTGTTTACCAGTACCATTTGTTGAAAAGAAGCCCCACACCATCACATTCCCATCTCCGAACTTCACTGTTGGTATGGTGTTTTTAGGGTGACGTGCAGTGCCATTTCTCTTCCAAACGTGGTGTGCATTATGGCATCCAAAGAGTTAAATGTTGCTCTCATCAGACCAGACTATATTCTCCCAGTATTTAACTGGCTTGTCCAAATTTTGTTCAGCAAACTTTAAACAAGCTTTGACATGCTTTTATTTTAGCAATGGGGTCTTGCGTGGTGAGCGTGCATACAGGCCATGGCAGCAGAGTGGATTACTTACGGTTTTCCTTGTGACAACAGTACCTGGTAATTCCAGGTCTTTTTGAAGCTCTCCACAGGTGGTTCTTGGCTCTTGGACAACTCTTCTGATTATTCTTTGTACTCCTCAGTCAGAAATCTTGCGAGGAGCACCTGATCGAGGCAAATTTATGGTGGTATGAGTGCCTTTCCACTTACGTATTATGGCCCCAACCGGGCTCAGTGGAACGTTCAGGAGCTTAGATATGCGCCTGTAACCAATGCCATCGTTTTGCAACAATTAGTTTGCGATGGTCTTGAGACAGTTCTCTGCTCTTACCCATCATGAGATGGGTCTTGACACACACCTTGGCAATGAGACCTTTTTGTAGGCCATCAATTAGGACTGAACCAGCTGATATTCACTTGCACTGACAAGGGGCTGTATTACTGTTTGATTATTGATAGACTGTGTGCCGTCTTGGCTTTCCATGCCTTTTTACACCTCCCTTTCTTCATGTGTTCAATACTTTTTCCCTGCGTCATTTCACATTTTTACACACAACTTAATTTCTGAGCTTACTTTCTTTGTATATATGAATTACTTGCATTGTTCCCAACATCTGGTGAAATTTTCAGGTCAAAAGCACCTTTGGAAGTATATTTAGTGAGAAAAATGGTGACGTGTTAAGTACTTATTTCAGCCGCTGTTTTTATGTGTGTGTGTGTGTTGCCTGTTGCCAGGCGAGGCAGACTTGTTCAGTGAGAGACCCAGAAATAGAGTCCCAGCAAGGACAGGTGGAGAGGCTCCATGAAACATCCCACTTGCCCAAATTACCACCACAGAAAGACAGATTGACATATTTGCAGTGAGTCAAATGAAGTGAAGTCATGCAAGCTGAGAGGCTAACCACACTCTGAAATGAATCACGTGATGAAGTAGTTCACATGGTTGACTGTCGTTTACTTCATCTTGGGTTATATACAAATTAGTAGCACAACAGTGTTTATACTACTACTACATACTACAAGTCTTTTCGTATATGAAACATTACTTTTGTTTCTTATTTCTTATGCTTACCGTTGAGTCTTGTCTGTACCAATATGGCCGTAAAATAAACACTGAGATTACAACGAATCTGGAAAGGAAATTCACTATATTGTTAGTCTAATGGCATAATTGCCTTAGTCATTTTTTAACATTTTCGGAAAACAAAAAAAGAAAAATCTAATTCAACAAAAACAGTCCAGTTGCCTCAGTTCAACATTTGCAGAATACAATGACATGGATGACTGAGAATCTACACAGACCTTAGGCAAAGATCGTGTTTTTGCTTCATGTCTGTGAAACCACATTGGTATTTTTCATTGATATTGTGACAGTACCTGTAAGTTAAAAATTACTGTGGCAATTATGCTATTAGCTAACAATATGCTGCAGAATCTTGCTTATTACCTACTACTGTAGAGTACCCAACAACGTGGGCCTGATCTACTAAAGGTTTGTGTGTTCAAAAATGAGGGCAAATTTGGGAATATGTTTGTTTTCCACTAACATTTAATTCTATCACTTCAAACTTAATTTTGAACTCGCGTTGCCCTCCAAATGGACCATGGTGAAAACCATCAGCGCTACCTAAAGTGCAAAACCCATTTTTTAAATACAGTAGTATTCATCACTTAACACCTGCTGCCAACAGTGTGCGCAATATGTTAGAGTGAGTGAATCCACAATTAAGAGCCTTCTTTTTCAGATCTTCAAAAACAATCGCAAATAAATCAACATGCCCAGAATCAGCAAGCACAATCTGTTAGGCCCACCGCAAACCGAGGGATATGGCCCAAACTGACTGAACTGTTGCCCAGTTTGTGGGGTTCCGCAACTAGTTGTCAAGAGTGGTCTACTATCAGCCAATGGTTTTGCTGGTGAATGGCGTTGCCATGTCACAGATGTAACAGCCAATCAAAATGCACACACGCTTTCACAAAACAACATACAAAGCCCAATTACAATCAAGTTGGGACATTGTGTAAAACATAAATAAAAACAATGCAATGGTTTGCAAATCCTTTTAAACCTATATTCAATTGAATCCACTTACAAAGACAATACATTTCATGTTCAAATGTTGTTGTTTATTCAAATATTCAGTAAGTTTTTTTATTTGATGCCTGCTACAGGTTCCAAAAAACATTCCTTGTATCAACACTCAATAAGCATTTGGGAACTGAGGACACTAACTGTTAAAGCTTCGTTGATGGAATTCTGTCCAATTATTGCTTAATGTACAACTTGAGTTGTCCGGGTTTCTGTTGTCGTATTTTGCGCTTCATAATGCGCCACACATTTTCAATGGGAGACAGGTCTGGCTTGCTAGCAGTGCAGGCAAATACTCGCACTTTGTTACTTTTACCACAAACCCCTGTATGTACCTTTCAGCATTAATGGTGCCTTCACAAATGTGAAATTTACCCATGCCATGGGCACTAACACACCCACATATCATCACAGATGCTGGCTTTTGGCCTGGAGGACACGACATCCATGATTTCCAAAAACAATTTAAAATATGGACTTGTCAGACCACGGCACACTTTTCCACTTTGCGTCAATCCATTTCAGATGATGAATATGGCTTTCGCTTTGCATGGTAGAGTTTTAACTTGCATTTGTAGATGTAGACACGAACTGTGTTAACTGACAATGGTTTTGTGAAGTGTTCTTGAGCCCACGTGGCAAAATCCTTTACACAATGATCCTGGTTTTTAATGCAGTGCCGCCATGAGGGATCAACGGTCACAGGGATTCAATGTTGGTTTTCAGCCTTACCTCTGACGTGCAGAGATTTCGCCAAATTCTCAGAATCTTTTTTATGATCATATTATGGACCATATATGATAAAATTCCTAAATTCCTTGCAATTGTATGCTGAGAAACATTGTTCTTAAACTGTTTGACTATTTGCTCATGCAGTTGTTCACAAAGCAGTGACCCTCGCCCCATCCTTGCTTGTGAACAACTGAGCATTTTGTGGATGGACCTTTTATGCCAAATCATGAACCTCCTCTGTTTTCCTTTAACCTGTTCCAAATAGGTGTTTTTTGAGCATTCCTCAACTGTCCCAGTTTTTTTGGAATGTGTTGCAGGCATCAAATTCAAAATTAGAGTATTTGCAAAAAATAAAAAATAAATAAAAACTATAACGTTCATTAGTTTTAACATTAAAAATATCTTGTCTTCCTCGTGTATTCAATTGAATATAGGTTGAAAAGGATTTGCAAATCGTTGTGTTCTGTGTTCTTCGTTGTGTTTATTTACATTTTACACAACCTCCCAACTTCATTGGAATTAGAGTTTGTACGTTTCTGGGTTTTAAGTGCAAACAAGAACCAGCCATCCGGCCGTCAACATGCTGCCAAGCCGCACCCATACAGTACTGTGTATGCATGTATGTATACATATATATGTTGTATTTTACAATGACACTCAACTATATTTATAGTTCCATTTGTACACATGTGGACAGAATTGTTGGTACCCCTCTGTTAATGAAAGTAAAACCCACAGTGGTCACAGAAATAACTTGAACCTGACAAAAGTTATAGCAAATAATTTAAAGAAAATTCACCAGTGAAAATCAGACATTGATTTTGAATTGTGGTTCAATAGAATTATTTCAAAAAACAAACTCATGAAACAGGCCTGGACAAAAATTATGGAACCCTTAACGTATTATTTTGTTCCACAAACGTTTGAGGGAATCACTGCAATCAAACGATTTTTCTCACAACAAACAAAGCTATAAACTGATTTATATGGAACCCTATTCGGTTTGTTTCTTCACAGCCTAAGTGGAAAAATATTAATAGACTGCCGTGTTTTGATGTTTTTCACAGTGTGTCTTTGTAGCACTAAAAACACTGCCTGATGTCGGATAAAGCCACATTCATTCTTTGCAACAGAGGCAATGTGGCAGCATCTGCTCTACATATGTTTCAGGCTCATTGTAGCAACTCTGTAACAAGTGAAAGGTCAGTGCCCAGAGACCACCATCTCCACGGAACGAGGCGTCCAATGGCCGTGAAGAGCTGCACGAATGTTCATGGCAGACTGCGACAGTGGCAGATGAATTGGATAAAGTTACGCACGATTCATTCAACACATTGTGGCAGATGATTGACAAGTGCTACCGCTAACTAGCAGCTATGCTAACTAGCAGCTACGCTAACAGCATGAATTAGGGCTGGGCGATATGACTAAACATTTATATCACAGGATAAATAGAATCCCTTCACGATAACAGCATATATCGCGATATAAGCTTCAGTGTAAATATTATCATGGAAGCATTTTGGAATGGGTTGTTGTTTTCGTTAATATAATAATTGTAGTGTCGTGTTGCGTTATTGGCTGTTCAAACAGATTTGATAAGATTGATCCAAAGAGCTTTTATCGCATACAAAAGAAACCGGAAGCTCGTTGAAAGCTTTAAATAGCAGCAATTGAGCTTAACAAGTGGAACCCACTGACGACGCCCGCGTTTACTTTCAACACTTTATTTATGAATCTGAGTGCGAACGGTTGTTTGTCTATATGTGCCCTGCGATTGGCTGGCGACCAGTTAAGGGTGTACACCCCCGCCTCTCGCCCGAAGTCAGCTGAGATAGGTGCCAGCACACCCACGACCCTAGTGAGGATAAGCGGTTCAGAAAATGGATGGAAGGATGGATAAAAGCAAGTTACATTTAGATTTTATTCATGAGGAATTTATTGTTATGCATATACAAATCTTTTACAATAAAACCTTACAAAACACCAGTCTGGATGCTGCAAGGCTGGACAAGAGTTGGGGATACATCAAAAAGTTTTGCTGCATATCTTTTTTTTCCCATTAGCTGGCATGAAAACTAGGTGATGATGTCTTTCTTTCTTACGTTAATTACTTCTTGTCCTCCTTTAGTGATAACAATACATTCATAAATGTTGTTTGTTACCCACCACAATTGCAAACTCCCGGATTTTGTTTTCTCCTCCCAACGTCCGCGCTGCTCCGCTGCTCCGCCCCTCCTCCCATTCGCGGCCAACCAATGTGCCTCATCCTCCAGTACGAGCCAGCCGATCTACGGACGACTTTTTTTTTTCTCTGACCTTTTCGTCATTCCCTGCTGTTTTGCTGGTGCCCTGCCTTTCAAAGTGCACTGTTGCACAAAGTCACGGCAGCGGGGCAGCCCAACACCGAGAGGTTCAGCCATGTGTTAGCTGCTATGTATGTTAGCGCAGCTCGTACTGTGCTGGCTAGTACAGCACAAGCAAGCATTGCCACATTCCTTTCTGAGCAGCTGGTAAAGCAGAAAGTAATGTACGTGGACGCACTGGTCTTTGAACCAGCTAGGACCTGGGGGAAAAAAATTATATTTTTTTGCCTGGTACCTCCATGACCAGACGTGCATGAGCCATTTTTTTTTAACTGCGAAAGATACGATTACGTCATCAATAAGCTTTCTCGCAATTGGTCGGTTAATCTACTCTCTACCTATTATACCGCGCATCCCTAGCGTGGATTTATGTTTCACGTAAACGAGACCGGTGTATCACAGACCACGGCCACGATGCAGCGAGGAATCCTGGTTAAAGTAAGCCATTTTAAACTAAAATGAAGAACTAGGTTGGTTAACCATCCATCCATTTCCTGAAAGTTTATTACAGAGAAAAATACTCAGATTACAGGTCCATTGATTAAAAAATCTGATTATTTCGCAGGATTAAAATTTTATGCGGAAAGACTATGGCTTTTGATTTGAGCCCTCGGCCTCTTTCAAGTTAGCTGCACAACAAGTGGCTAAATTGTCACAATGTAGCTCAATGGGCCATCATAGCTGCGATATCAGAATCATCTTTATTTGCCAAGTATGTCAAAAACACACAAGGAATTTGTCTCCGGTAGTTGGAGCCACTCTACTATGACGACAGACAGACATTGTGACAAAAAATACTTTTGAGACATGAAAACATAAAAACACAATATGGAGAGTCACTGAGCAATGAAAGGTTATTGGTAATGTGGTAATGCTGATAACAATGAATATTGTGCAAATTATGCAGTCCTTGAGCAATTTAGAGCAGTTTGAAATGACAGAGCGATAATCTGGTCCAGTGACAATTGCGCAAATGGTGCAGTGTCTTCAAAAAATGTAAGCAGTTTAAAGTGACTAGTAGTGTGATAATCTGGAACAGTAACAATGGTGGAGATCTTTCTTAACCACATGAGTGGCCAGTACTGGTCAACAACAGATATGCAAATACTGCAGAGTGACGAGACTACGACAGTGAGTGCATGAATAATGTAGAAGTGTCCCAACAAAGATGTGCAAAATTGGCAGCATGTTACAATTGAATTGTAAATTAACTGTTTAAGAAGTTAATGACAAGAGATAAGAAGCTGTTGGAATGTCTTCTGGTTTTAGTTTGCATGAATTGATTAGGGAAGGAGCTGGAAGAGGTGGTGACCAGGATGTGGAGGGTCCAAGAGAATTTTGCATACTCTCGTCTTAGTTTTGGCAGCGTTCAAGTCCTCAAGGGTAGGCAGGGGGGGGTACTGATTATTTGTTTGGCGGTCCTGACTGTCCGTTGCAGTCGGAGTTTGTCCTTTTTTTGTGGTAGCACGAAACCAAACTATGATGGTTGAACACAGGACTGATTTGGCTGTGTAGAACTGCCTCAACAGCTCCTGATCACTACTGCTATTTGGGCTGCGGGAGCTTGCGTCAGCTTTAAAGTTATGTTGACGAGGTAAGATGTTTCTTGTCAGGGGGAGTGATGTTGGTGGCCATGTTGGGCATCCCGAATGTAGCCGGTTTAAAAGTGACGTGGATGGAATGGCTTAAGTGGTGACTGTTTGGACCATATTCACTAGAGGACTTATAAAGATATACATAGAAAAGTGTGAGCTGTCAGTCATCCGGACTGCTGATGGCTTATGGTGGAGTGCAGCAGGGTTGCCCACAAGCCTGCTGCTGGCTGCTCACCTTGTTTCACCTCCTGTCACAAATAACCCACAGCTTTACAATTTAAACTCCATATTACGAATATAAGCTGTAATCTTGACACCGGAAGTAAAAAGGTTTATGTTTGATGTCAAGTATCTTCATCATATAATAAAATGTGTGTGTGTGTGTGTCGTGAGTGCATGTCAGCTACCAACTTCAAAAGTTGCATTCATAAGCTTTCACTCGTTATAACACACACACTGAGTCATGTGGATAGGTTTTAAAAAACATTGTGAAGCTGGGCAGCGCGGTAGACAAGAGCTTAGCATGTCTGCTTCACAGTTCTGAGGTTTTCAATTAGAATCCTTGGTGCTCTGGCTTCCTCCTGCATTCCACAAACGTGCATTAAACATTTAAAGGACACAAAAGACCAGACAAATATACGTATACATAAATATATATTTTATTGATATTAAAAAAATTTTGACATTTGGTATTGGAATAATCCAAAAGTAATTGTAAGTAATCAAGATACATTACTTAATATTATGATACTTGAATTATGTTAACTGCATTTTTTAACAAGTACCGTAATTTCTGGTGTATAATGCGCACCCATGTTTAATACGCAACCCCAAAGTTGACCTCAAACTTCTGGAAAACCCTTCTACCCATGTATAATACATTTTTACAATGCATGATTTTGCTTCAACCCATATGATCAAAACATAAAGTAGTAGCTATAGTTTGGTAGTTTTTAGAATTATTCTGAAGTTAAGCACTTTATTTGAACACATAATCCTTTTTTAAATTTACTCGCTCTTATTTTGAAATTCACAATTATTTAGTAAATTAGAAAACACACGGTTGTGCTCATATGTTTGATTACCTAGGCAGAATTTCAAAGATGGTTACAATTCTTTAAAGGAAACATGAAGGACCAGGTGAAACACATTAATTTTATTTTCATGGGATTCAAATTAAACGGTCAAGCAATTCAGAAAAGCATTATCATTAAACAAAACATAAGCAGAAAGAAATGAATGATGGTTGTTGTTTTGTTCATATTTTTAAAAAATAATAAAAATATTTCACAAATTCTGCCAGGGTATGTAAACCTAATGAGCACAACTGTACATATATGCAGTCATACGTACCCCTGTCATATTCGAATGAAAGTGTAGGCTACACCTTTTTTTATAACCACAAGGTGGCGATGGCATTTTGGAATGAAAGTGTAGAGCTTTTTCATAACCACTAGATGGCGCCATACATTTATAAAATATATCCATTTGCCCCTATACCTATGTATAATGCACACTATTGACTTGTGACATTTTTTTTGGGGGGGGGGGGATGCGCATTATACACGAGAAATTACGGTCACTAGTAAATGTATCGGAATACATCCAACCATCCATTTTCTGAGCCCTTCTCCTCACTAGGGTCGCGGGCGTGCTGGAGCCTATCCCAGCTGTCATCGGGCAGGAGGCGGGGTACACCCTGGACTGGTTGCCAGCCAATCGCAGGGCACATACAAACAAACAACCATTCGCACTCACAGTCACACCTACGGGCAATTTAGACTCACCAATTAATGCATGTTTTTGGGATGTGGGAGGAAACCAGAGTGCCCGGAAAAAACCCACGCAGGCACGGGGAGAACATGCAAACTCCACACAGGCGGGGCCGGGGATTGAACCCGGGTCCACAGAACTGTGAGGCTGACGCTCTAACTCACCGTGCCGCCTATCGGAATACAGTTTTAAAATAATCCTCCCAATCCTGCATTTGACTATATACAGTGGGTACGGAAAGTATTCAGACCCCTTAAATTTGTCACTCTTAGTTATATTGCAGCTATTTGCTAAAATCATTTAAGTTAATTTTTTTCTGCATTCTGCAGAAAAAAAACAGAATTTTTGAAGTTTTGGGAGATTTATTAAAAAAGAAAAACTGAAATATTAAGTATTCAGACCCTTTGCTCCGTATTTACCGTATTTTCACGACCATAAGGCGCACTTAAAAGTCTCCAAAATGGACAGGGCACCTTATAATGCGGCGCAACTTATGTGTGCACTGAATTCCAAAATCTGTAAATGTTGTTGTGAGACTTTAATGAGCGCTCCGCTTGACTGACTGGGAGCATTTCCTGCCGAAACGCTGCATATAAAGAGGAAGGTGGACGTGAAGGGTGCGCATGACAGAGGACACTAAAGACACGCCCCCAGTAGGTATATAGTTCCGGTATGTGCATCAGTTTGGCTAAGAACCCCGAAAATGGCACCTACGAAGAGACACGCTTACGAAGCACAGTTTAAACTGCAAGCTATTACTTACGCGGAGGAACATGGGAATTGAGCAGCCGCGAAAGAATTCAAGATCAACAAATCTATGGTTCGCAAGTGGAGGAAGCTTGAAAACGAGCTTCGCCAAGTCAAGAAGACGAAGCTAAGTTTCCGCGGAAACAAGACGAGGTGGCCCGAGTTGCAGGATCAACTCGAGCAATGGATCAATGAGCAAAGAACAGCCGGGAGAAGCGTCTCTACAGTCACCAATCGACTGAGGGCAATAGCTCGGAGCTTGCCATCATTCCGGGAGGTTTGGGGAACAGCTGGACATCAGTGTAAACTGGGCGTTCAAAATGGAGTTGTGAACAGTGTGGGAGCCATGGATGATAGATGGCGAACACAGCTTTACGAAGACTAGGAGGCAGCGTCGGGCAAGTTACGCCACAATTTGTGAATGGATTGTGGATGCTTGGGCTAATGTGTCTGCTTGCACTGTTGTTTGAGTAAAAGCCGGCATCAATTCTGAGGAGCCGCACAGCAACGAGACTGACTCAGACAATGACGAGAGGGAACCTGGCGTGTTTGATGGAGAACTTGCCCAGCTGTTCATTTCGGATACAGAAGATGACGACTTTGATGGATTTGTGGATGAGGATTGATCAAAAAATAACGTGAGTACATTGTTAAATACTTCAATTAAAGTACAACCGAACTCAGTTTTGCTCCCGCTGCCTTTTTAAAAACATTGTTTTAGCGTGCGTGCATGCTACTGTATGTTTTAAGATAGCGTATGTTTTACCTTGCCTGCGTCCAATAATACGGTGCGCCTTATGTATGTATTAAATACAGAAATACACCCCGTAACTGAGACTGCACCTTTTACTACGGTGCGCCTTTGCGTCGAGAAAATACGGTAGTAGAAGCACCCTTTTGAGCTAACACAGCCATGAGTCTTTTTGGTAATGATGCAACAAGTTTTTCACACCTGGATTTGGGGATCCTCTACCATTCCTCCTTGCAGATCCTCTCCAGTTCTGTCAGGTGGATGGTGAACGGAGGTGGACAGCCATTTTTAGGTCTCTCCAAAGATTGCTCAATTGGGTTTAAGTCAGGGCTCCGGCTGGGCCATTCAAGAACAGACACGGAGTTGTCTTGTTGGAAGGTGAACCTTCAGCCCAATCTGAGGTCCTGAGCACTCTGGAGACGGTTTTCGTCCAGGATATCCCTGTACTTGGCTGCATTCATCTTTCCTTTGATTGCAACCAGTCATCCTGTCCCTGCAGCTGAAAAACACCCCCACAGCATGATGCTGCCACCACCATGCTTCACTGTTGGGACTGTATTGGACAGGTGATGAGCAGTGCCTGGTTTTCTCCACACATACCACTTAGAATTCAGGCCAAAAAGTTCCAGCTTGGTCTCATCAGACCAGAGAATCTTATTTTTCACCATCTTGGAGTCCTTCAGGTTTTTTTTGTTGTTTTTTTTTACAAACTCCATACAGGCTTTCATGTGTCTTGCACTGAGGAGAGGCTTCCGTCGGGCCACTCTGCTATGAAGCCCCGAGTGGTGGAGGGCTGCAGTGATGGTTGACTTTCTCAAACCTTCTCCCATCTCCCGACTGCATCTCTGGAGCTCAGCCACACTGATCTTTGGGTTCTTCCTTAAGTGCAGCAGAATTTTTTTTGTAAACTTGCCACAATTGTGTCTCTGAGCTCTTCAGGCAGTTTCTTTGACCTCATGATTCTCATTCGCTCTGACATGCACTGTGAGCTGTAAGGTCTTGTATAGACAGGTGTGTGGCTTTCCTAATCAAGTCAAATCAGTATAATCAAACACAGCTGGACTCCAATAAATGTGTAGAACCATCTCAAGGATGACCAGAAAAAAATGGATAGCACCCGAGTTAAATATATGAGTGTCACAGCAAAGGGTCTGCATACTTATGGTTGTGTGATATTTCAGTTTAGTTTTTAATAAATCTGCAAAAATTTCTACGAATCCGTTTTTTCTCTGAATATGGGGTGCTGTGTGTACATTAATGAGGGAGGGGGGAGAACTTAAATGATTTTAGCAAATGGCTGCAATATAACAAAGTGAAAAATTTAAGGCGGTCTGAATACTTTCCATACCCACTGTATATATCATAGATACGATATAAAATCTCTCAAATGATATGATCCTCTGTTGTTAATATCGTTGGATTTACCTTGCTACTTCTGAGAGAATCCTGTAATTTCTTGTCCTCCATTTAGTAATACTTTTACTCGGGATGCATGATAACTATCAAACCTATAATTATCGGGCAGAAACTGGAAAAAATGACATCAGTGCTCGAGAGTGTGACCAATTTGGTCGCACATGCGCCCTTATTAACGGTGCGCCTATAAAAAAAAATACGATGTCGCATGTGTAGAAAAACGGGGAGAAAATAAAAATCTCTGCAACTTTGAAATTGGACACATATTAAACCCATTGTGGTCTCTAAAACAATCAGAGATAGTAAAGGGTGAGACACCTTTGACTGGCCGTGATCGTACCAGCGTTTGAAATACAGTTTTCTGCAGTCAAACAGAGAGAGCTGCGAGCCTACTCGAAGCTAAGTTTTCTGACGGCCGTAGCTGTACAATTACACGAAGTAGAGCATCATAAATTGAATTACAATCCCAATTCCAATGACGTTGGATACACTACAAAGACAAGATGCTTCATGTTCAAACTGATAAACTTTATTGTTTTTAGCAAATAATCCTTAACTTAGAATTTCTTGGCTGCAACACGTCCGCGACCCTAGTGAGGATAAGCAGTATGGAAAATGGATGGATTGATGGGATTTATTTCATTATTTTTTTAAACAGTCAGCTGAGTGATTATACTGTACAAAAAAAAAAAAGATAACTGTCACAGCTGACAACATGTAATCACCGTGAGACAAGCCCTAGAAAGGAGGAAAACCAATTGAAGAATTAAGTTAAAACAAGCTGGGCTTAAAAAACAAACATCACTGCTGTGATGGGTTAAATGCAGAGGGCAAATTTCATAAATCGGCATGTGTTCATGATAATAACGGTAATTCTCCTAGAGAAGTAATCTTCGCTGATGATTACCACCTGAGCGGAGATCATCCATTTTGCAGAGCATAATTTGAAGTCACCTAAAAGTCTAGTCATATGATTCATTGACATAGCTCCACATGCACACGGATGACATGGCTCCTACCCGGAATGTTTATGTCAGGCTGGTGAAGTTGTATCGGTGCATAGTATCGGAACATTTTTGTGTGTACTGAAACTGTAAACAGTATTTCCACCGACACTGGCATTGGTGATTGTTTCATCCCTAATAAACTGTAAATCAAATATGAAACATTGGTTTTACACTGGCAGAACGGTGGACGACTGCCTCAGAGTTCTGGGGACCGCCTCTGTGGAGTTTGCATGGTCTCTCCGTGTCTGGGTGGGATTTCTCTGGGCCCTCCGGTTTCCTCCCACATCTCAAAAACATGCGTGGTAGGTTGATTGAACACTCTAAAGTGCCCTGAGGTGTGAATGTGAGTGCGAATGGTTGTTTGTTTCTATGTGCCCAGCGATTGGCTGGCGACCGGTTCAGGGTGTACCCCGCCTCCCGCTCGAAGATAACTGAGATAGGCTCCGGCAGCCCCCGACCAAAGTGAGGATAAGCAGTAAAGAAAATGGATGGATGGCTGGTTTTACAGTTCCTGTTACATCTGTCCCAAAATTACAACTTTCAAAGTACTACAATTTGGAGTTCAAATAACATCAAATTGTGTGAACCACACAGTGCAAAAATGTTTCTTTCATTTGTAATCCTCTTCACTTGAATGTTTACAGTGTGCAATACCTCTGCAACCTACCATACTTATTTTTGTTCTTTATCTTTCATTCTTCAAATTGTTCTTTTATCTGTTATCGTCTTTGTATCCAGTGCCACCAGAAAGTATTCACACCCCTTCATGTTTTCCACATTTTGCTCTTACAAACTTATTCTAAAGCTGATTTGAGTATAGTATTCTTTAAAAAAAAATCGACATAAAATATCCCATAATGACAAAGTACAAACATATTTTCAGACATTTATCAAAAATATAATAATTCAAACATAATATTTACATAAGTATTCACACCCTTTCCTATGGTGCATCTGATTTCCACTGATCATCCTTAAGATGCTTCTCCAACTTGAATGTCCATCTGTGCTAAATTCAATTGATTGAACATCATTTGGAATGGCACACATCTGTCTATATAAGGTCTCAGCTGACAGTGCATATCAGAGCAGAAACCAAGCAATGAAGTCTAATTGTCTGCAGACATCTGAGTGTCAAAGCACAAATCTGGGGAAGGATACAAAAGAATTTCAGCAGCTTTGAGGGTCCCGAAAAGCACTGTGGTCTCAATGGAAGAAGTTTGCAACCACTAGGACCCATCCTAGATCTGGCTGTCCAACCAAGCTGAGTAACTGGGGAAGAAGGGCCTTGGTCAGAGAGGCGAACAAGAACTCTATGGTCACTATGGCGACGCGCCAGTCTTCCCTTGCGGAGATATGAGAACCATCCACAAGGTCAACCATTGCTGAAGCACTCCACCAATCAGGCATTGATGGTAGAGTGGCCAATAATAGGCAGCCCGCCAGGATTTTGAAATATATCCATTTGTTTTCTACACCGCTTGTCCTCATGAGGCTTGCGGCCGAACTGCAGCTTATGCCAGCTGACTTTGGGTGGACTCGTCACCTGGTCAATTGCGGTAAACATAGACAAACAGCTATTCACCCTCACAATCACACCTATGGTCAATTTAGAGTCTTTAAAATCCCCGTAAAGCAAAAATTCTTCTTCTTCGTCTTCTTCTTGACACACCGCAGGGAATAGAGTTGTTAACAACCCAACCAAGTGTGAATGATTTTTAAAAATCTGCAATTTTATAAAATGAGGCTCCAAAATCAATGAATAATCAATCAGTTCTCTCTGCTCTGGAACACTGTGGGTGTTCCTGATAAAAGTGCTTAAACCAACCATAAGCTCCACTTCTTACCATGCTTCTTACAAGTGTCACGAAGGGAGGAGGATGATTGGTTAGGCGAAGACGATGTCAAAGACATGCTAATTGCTAAGCTATTGTTACATGCAGTCGCAAAACATCAAAATAAGCGATTTGGTGATTCAGTTGACTTGTCACATAGGTCTGCTGGAACCGCGTTTTCGCAGAGAGTAACCAACTTTGAACAACAAATACCAGGCCAATTAATACACCTCCACACAGGACGCCGCATCTGAACCGTAAATTAATTAGTACGTCACCGCACACTTCACCGCAGGAACTAAAGGGAAAACACCTGATGTCAAAAAAATGGAACATGACAAGTGGAATACACAACAGCAGTTACATGAAATATGTGTACAGTAGTACCTTGCAGGGCTTGAGACTGCGACCAAATTGGTCACATTTGTGGCCTTTTTTTTCACCTTGTGCGATTAAAAATTTCAACTTATCGCACTTGCGCGAGTGCATGTTTTAATGGTTGAAAGTCACCTTTTTGTCCCCCACTGAAATCTCCTCCTGCACGCTCTCCAAAAAATAGAGAGTGCCGTCTCGTTAATTGTTATGAATTCCATTTGAGTTAAAAGTGACCCACTGCAATATGACTGATCTTAAACTCATTTATGTTTCAGATCAAAAGATGAATATGAGACAGAAGTTCAGAATTCCAGCTTTTATTTCTTGTTATTTACATCTAGATGTGTTACCTCAGGACAGAGTACCTTTTGTTTGAAACACCCACAACTGAAAACGTTGGTCGTACCAGCACATGATTTGGATAGACCCTTTTTTGGGGACATACAGCATGACCATGCATGTTGATGAATAGATGTCTGGATTGGCATACCGTAGTTTTATGAAGATTGAAAGTGACTCAAGATATGATATCTGCAAAATATTTTACTGGTAACAACAAGTTTGGCTGCAACAAGCAGTGGCTGATAACACAGGTCAATTATTTTATATAGAGTGAATTCTGAAATCATGAAATCATGGTCAAACTATAATGAAGTAACAGAATCAGAATCAGAATCAGAATCAGAATCAGAATCATCTTTATTTGCCAAGTATGTCCAAAACACACAAGGAATTTGTCTCCGGTAGTTGGAGCCGCTCTAGTACAACAAACAGTCAATTTACAGAACACTTTGGGGACATAAAGACATTGACAAAAAACAATTGTGCAAAAAGATGCAGAGTCCTCTAGCACTTAGAGCAGTTCGAACGACTAATATTGCAATAGTCCGGTGCAATGACCATTGTGCAAAGGGCGCTGAGACTTCAAGGAGTGTATGCGGTTTAAAGTGACAAGTAGTGCGATCATCTGGGACAATGTCGGTTGTGCAAATGTTACAGATACTCCTCAATCAGTGTGCAAATGGAGCAGATGCTACTCTGGCATGAGTGGCCAGTATATGCAAATAGTGCAGCATGGCGAGACAACTACAGTGAGTGCACAAGTAATAAATAATTGGCCCCACAGAAATGTGACAACGAACTCAAGTCAGAAAATTGCCAGCTTGTTGTAATGGAATTATAGGTTAGGTGTTTAAGAAGTTGATCGCAAGAGGGAAGAAGCTGTTGGAATGTCTACTAGTTCTAGTTTGCGTTGATCGAATGCTGACCTGATCAATACTAGTCAAACATGATTAAACTTAGTCTGCAAAAATTTCATGCCAACTGCAAAATATGTTTTATCTTAAGATTTGTGTATGAACTCATTTGCTCATTTGCTGTTCATAGACTTCAGCTCAGCATTCAATACCATCATCCCCCAACAACTGATTCACAAACTGGACCAGCTGGGGCTCAACACTTCGATGTGCAACTAGCTGACAGGGACACCGCAGGCAGTACAGATTGGCAACAACACATCCAGCACCATTACCCTGAACACAGGGGCTCCTCAAGGATGTGTGTTGAGCCACCTCCTCTTCAACCTACTGACCTATGACTGCACACCAATACACAGCTCCAACCTATTAATCAAGTTTGCAGACGACACAACTGTGGTGGGTCTCATCAGCAACGGGGACGAGACAGACTACAGGAATGAGAGGCGAGCCGCCTGCCCGGGTGGTGCACGGACAACAATCTCTCTCTGAATGTGGAGAAAACCAAGGGGATTGTTGTGGACTTCAGGAGAGTGCACTCCCAGCATGCTCCCCTGAACATCAACGGTGCTACGGTGGAGAGGGTGCGCAGCACCAAGTTCCTGGGAGTGCACGTCACTGAGGACCTCTCCTGGACCACCAACATCTCATCACTGCCCAAGAAAGCTCACTCTCGCCGTGGTGAGGGAGCTGAATGCGCGCCCATTGGCCGTTCCTAATAACTACAAGGCGCTCTTTCTTCAGAAAGGAAAGCAGGCAGGTGGAGGAGATTGACTAAAGTAGTAAAAAAGACAGCAACTTCAACCAATGTCAAATATAGTTAACTGTGAGCATGAAAACATGCACTCGCTCTCGTTTTTTTAATGACCTGTTTTGTGTGCCACTGATTGTGGCATGCTGGAGCCTATCCCAGCTGACTCAATCGCAGGGCACACATAAACAGACAACCTTTCGTACTCACATCCACTCCTACGGACAATTAAGATTCTTCAATTAACCTACCATGCATGTTTTTGGAATGTGGTAGGAAAACGGAGTACCCAGAGAAAATCCACGCAGGCACGGGGAGAATGTGCAAACTCCACACAGGCGAGTCCGGATTTGAACCGGAGTCCTCAGAACTGTGAAACAGATGTGCTAACCAGCAGCCATGGTCAAACTAAGCATAAAATAAAGGGTATTACATGTTGGGTTTGCCTTAGGAAGGTCAGCTAGCTTAATGCTCACAAAACAACAACAAAATAAACACGCTAACAGCATCAACAGTAACTTTGAGAAACGGATATTTGAACACATAAAATGGAATAACACATACAGACAATAATATAATAACGCATACAGACAATAATATAATAATAATAATAATAATAATAATAATCACGATTAGTTTGATCACTTATTCCTCATGTTTGGGAAAAATCTTCATTTTTATAGCACTACTTTTCAACAAACAATATTTAAACAGTTTTCAGCGCAAAATTAAACTTTACATAAAAATGACAGCTAAAACAATAAATGTACCAAAAAAAATCTACTTTACCACAGCCTAACTGGATAAATATACTGTTACAGAGTACAATCACATATTGCAACTTAATAGAAGCAAATGCAGTTTATGCATTAGACGCAATAACATTAGGCTGCAAGCATCAACTTCCATCCATCCATTTTCTGAGCCGCTTTTCCTCACTAGGGTCGCGGGCCTGCTGGAGCCTATCCCAGCTGTCATCGGGGCAGGAGGCGGGGTACACCCTCAACTGGTTGCCAGCCAATCGCAGGTCACATAGAAACAAACAACCATTCGCACTCACAGTCATGGCTACGGGGAATTTAGAGTCTCCAATTAATGCATGTTTTTGGGATGTGGGAGGAAACCGGAGTGCCTGGAGAAAACCCACGCAGGCACGGGGAGAACATGGAAACTCCACACAGGCGGGGCCGGGGATTGAACCCCAGTTCTCAGAACTGTGAGGCAGACGCTCTAACCAGTCATCCACCGTGCTGCCCAAGCATCAACTTTTCATTTGAAAATATGTGTCGTCGATATCGTGAATTGTCATGGACAGGTGTGTTTTTTTGTTTGTCCTGCTTGACCGTAGGCCAGTCATGGTAGCAAACTGCAAAGAACTCAACAGTTGTGATTTCCCTCTCTATTTATTACCGGCTTTTTCATTTGCGGTCAGGCCAGCCGAAATGTTGACGTCAAGGCAGCCACTACGATTGTTAATATTGTCTTACCGTGCCATGCCACCTCTCCGCTAATGTGCTGAGAGGGCCAACTTCAAAATAAAAGCTTCATATATTACTACATTGGACATCCATGCCATTTTAGGCTTTTATTTTGAAGTTGGCCACGGACCGCAGTGCCCGCCCTTAATGAAGCCTTAACCATGTGTTCGCCCGCTGGTGGCTGGCTGACTAGGTTGTGGGCACTGCTGCACATGAAGGACTTCTCATATACAGCAGTGCATTTGAAATGTCAAAAAAATCACAGACAATCAGGTTAATTTAATTGTGGCAGCCAAAATCACGATCACGATTAAAATTCGATTAATTGTCCAGCCCTACTCACAGTCATATATTATTCATCCTCGACAAAAAATGACTAACGTACTGAGCGGTAGAACAGCAGAAGTCCATTCGTCTTCGTTTTTCTGCATGACTGTACTATACAGTAGTGCCTCCCGGTGGTACAGCCACACTGATGGATGAAACACTAATCATAAGGCACAAATTGTTGAATGCTTTACATTCTATTTAATTATTTTATTATTCTGGGGTTTTAAAAGTACAGTATTATAGAGTGCTTCCATTCAGTGTTCCAATAATTTTGGTCCAAAAAGACCAAACTTGTTTTTGCACCGGTGTGACACTGAACATTAAAAAGAGATGCACGAGGCACATCTGACACGTACCACATTCACATTGTCTTCGTAAATTTGTCAAGATTTGGTTGCTTTATTAGTTTTGGGTGTTAATATTAACAGTGGTTATTTTTTTACAATGTCCATCCATCCATCCATTTTCTGAGCCGCTTCTCCTCACTAGAGTCGCGGGCGTACTGCAGCCTACCCAGCTATCATCGGGCAGGAGGCGGAGTATACCCTGAACTGGTTGCCAGCCAATCGCAGGGCACATACAAACAAACAAGCACTTGCACTCACATTCACACCTACGGGCAATTTAGAGTTGTCAATTAACGTGCATGTTTTTGGGATGTGGGAGGAAACCAGAGTGCCCGAAGAAAACCCACGCAAGCACAGGGAGAACATGCAAACTCCACACAGGCGGGGCCGGGAATTGAACCCCGCTCCTCAGAACTGTGAGGCTGACGGTGTAACCAGTCATCCACCGTGCCGCACAGTTAAATCATACAGGGTAAAAATATCCTGTACACTCAATAAAATGTTATGAAGACAACAGTTTGACCCAGGAACAAATCAGGTTGACCAGCATCGTAGAACAGATTGTGTTTGACCTCAAAGGTTACACTGTACAGTGTAATGCACATCAGGAATCAAGTCAAAAGATGGTTGGTGGCCAAAAGACAAACTTTTTTGAAGTGGTCAACTCAAAATAAGTAACATTATAGCAGCGTGGGGAGGAGTTCATCTCAAACTGATTCAGCAGTGAGAGTGTGGCTCTAACAAACACCTACTATGCATCCAGTCTGATTTCATTCAAAAGATTTAGTCGGTTGTTGCTTTTAAATTTACTGCTCAAAATAAAACAGATTTACTTCCATCTCATATCAGGTTTTTCATTAGTTTGTATTTATAAGTTATATTGAGCACATTATTAGGTGACTGACTACAACTACAACTTGGAATAGCGATCCAATGGCACTTGACTCGAAAATATTTTGAGAAATCACATCACTGTAGCTGATTTGGAGAGTTCAAATCCCGCTAAGGATGGAAAGAAATATGGAAAATTTAATTAAAAAACTGTTGACATTAATTGATGAATCTGAATGTTTTTAAACTATTTAAATTTCCATCCCTTTATTCATAAACAGGACATTATTTCAAATTGACAGTGCAGAAAATGCTCAAACATAAACTTATTATGATTCAGGTACCGGTTTGCTCCGTAATCTAAGGAAATAACCAAAAATATTGATAACTGCCTTCCAAAATAAAAGATGTTTTGCAAATGTCTGATTTTGATGTAATACAGATAATGACTGTGATTATTATAAATATAATTAACAATATTTACTGTTGGGCGGCATGGTGGCCGACTGGTAAACATTAAACTATGCAAAAATTTAAGAATTTGACAAGGGGGCCAATACTTTTTCACAGCACTGCAGATTCATTAAACACTCTGGAAAATACTTTTCTCTAGGCAAATTCCTGCCTGATTTTGACATTAAAAAATCATTGCCATTGTTTCTTGATTGTTGCACAACATTATAGCTTCTAGAGATGGTGAATTTGGGTTTTTTTGTTTGCTGCAAGTACATCATCAAAATTATAAATTTTTAAAAATTAAATACTTCACTCCGAGTGGGTGGAGTGCATCTCTATAATGTTTCACTTTTTGAATTGAACTACAGCTGAACTAAGTTAAGCTTTCTGAAATTATTCTAATGGTGGACGACCGTTACAATACTGAGGGCCCGGGTTCAAATTTGGCCTCACCTGTGTGGAGTTTGCATGTTCTCCCCGTGCCTGCGTGGGTTTTCTTTGGGTACTCTGGTTTCTTCTCACATCCCAAACACATGCATGGTAGGTTAATTGAAGTCTCTACATTCCCCGTAGGTGTAAACGTGAATGTTTGTTCGTCTATATGTGCCCTGCGATTGGCTGGCCCGCCTGTCGCCAGTCAGCTGGGATAGCCTCCAGCACGCCCGCAACCCAAGTGAGGATAAACGGTACGGAAAATGGATGGATGGACACTATTCTAATTTATTGAGATGTACCTGTATATCAGAGTGAAAACTGAATCTGGATAAAAATGAGTGCAATAAAATAAAACAGGATAAGCTCAGAGGCCAACAGCAAGGCAAGGTTGAAGTAAGTAGAAATTGGGTTAGCAGAGACTACCGAAATGAATATATATATATATTGCAGCATCTTGTGCTGAGCAAGAAACTGTGTTAAGAAATCTCAGTGAACAGACAGTATTAGGTCTTAATAGAACCACCAGAGCATCAGCAATGACCAATAGAAGCCTTCTTTCTTTTACATGGGGTAACCATCTCCCGGCTCAACTCCAGGGCAGGGTAGGGGGCTTGAGCTGATGCAGTTGCTAAGCTAGCCACGAGCAATAGCTGCCATAGCAGATGAAATGCTGCGGATCTACAGAGGACAGCCGTGTGGCTGATATGTGACACATCAAGGAGCGCCAAAACACCCAATCAATAATGTACGTCATTTGAACCACATGACACCCCCCGTCATGTGCCGATAAAATTAACAACAATTCCAGATCTCTTCCTCCGATTTGTTCTGCCGGCAACCTCTTCTCACGCCTGGTATCGTGCGTTACAACTTGATGCAGGTCGCAATATCACTATCGCTGAAACTTGCCTGGACAGACACACACACACACACACACACACACACACACACACAGATCAATCAGGCTATTTACGACTAACCACTCGTTCTTTCCACTCACCAGCAGGTTGGCCATTAGAAAATCTTACTAATAACGCCATCGAGGTGGCGTTAATAAGCTAATCTTACAGGACACCCCATGACGTGAAATCAGGGTGACAGTCATTGAATCATATCACGCGTCTTTGGTCCTGTAGTTACATGAGACTGTCAAGTCCGACTAGTTACCGTGCTATACTGTCGAAGCAATATTTTGTATCACAGTCCGTCTATTCTCCAGTGAACATGCCCCATCCGATGAGCAGCGGCAGAGATGACAAGAGGCCGGCTGACAGCGACCACTACCGTGATGCGACCGATCGCCAAAGCCCCTCATTGATTGTCAAGCCTCGTGCGCAAATATTCAAACGCGACTATAAACACAGCAGCCCATGCTTCATGCAGGTGTATGATCAAGAGGGAAAAACGAGACCGGCTATTGCTTACCTCAGGTGGTGTGTCGAACCAAGTTCCGCGTAGCAGCCATGTTCGGAACCCCACTTTCCCCCCGTCCACAAGAACAGAGCCCCCTCCCCAGTCGCCCGTCTTTCGCCAGAGAAATCCCAAAACACGATAGAATACACTAACGATAAATCCCGATGATATCGAATCCTGGCTAAATCTTATTCTTCGGAGATCTTTATGGAGCGTTGTCGAAAGGGGTTGTTAACCGGCGCAACTCATTTAGTCTTGCCTTAGGGGAGGTGGGTAGCCCACCGCCTTAACCACGGACACCTCGAACCGCTAGCCTGTCAGTTCGTCAAGGTAATCTTCTCGGCCGTTTTTTTTAGTGGACACACACGATTTAACAATTCCACGGCAATAGCAAGAACCAACTGGTTCTGCAACACCGTTAGCATATTTTAGTTAAGTGAAGGCTGGCTAGCCCTGGATAGCTATTAGCTGAAACGCTAGCTAATAAAGACACTGACATTGGAATTAAAGTTGAAGACAACCCGCGCACACCTTACTGCTTAGCCTTTGGGAGTTAGCCAATGGGCTTGTTAACCATAAAAGCAAACATTTCGGAAAAACTTCCCGTAATTTGGGCAGGCAGGGCTAACGCTAGCTGTGGGCTGTCCAGCCCATCCGTGATGCTAATATCGGTCGAAAGAGAGGGGCTGCATTGGGGGCGCACTCCCGATGCCAAGCAAGCACGGTCCCGCGCCTTCCACAGAAATTTCCCACAAAATGGCTGCCAAAACAAATCCACGGCGGAGAGTTGCAGGAGTCCAAGAAATTATTTCTGGAATAACGCGTTCGCAAAACCGTTCGAAAAAGTGTCAATGTAAATTGCAGTGTTTGAAATAAAGTTTGAAAGCGGTCAGAAGCCTGCTTCGATTCATTTCGCAAATTGAAATGTAAAACCAATCAACACGTCCTCCATGTCGGAGGTCATTTCGTCCCAAAATAGTGAGTTGTGGCCTTCGATCTTGTTGTCGCGGCTCCGCAGAGATGACAAGTAGGGGATTAGGGCACGATCTTCATGGACGTCTTCTGTACCTCCACTGACTGAGCTTCGAAATCAACTTGTATTGGTAAACTTCACGGACGCAACATTCCAGTACATGAAAAGCAAGTTTTATTTACAGTGTAAAATGTATATGTCCTTGGACAGACTCAATGAGCTTTCATCAGATATTGACAAATGGAATTGAATATTGTTATGCAATTAACTCCCCCCCCCCCCCCCCCCAAATGACAATTGATGAGACTTGCGATGAAAATTATTTTCTTAAAATTAACTCTCTTCACAGGGATAGTTATGGCTGCACCACCCTAATGATCAGGTTTAAGTTATAAAAACTTGAAAGGGCGTCAACACTTAAGCCTGCATCTACACAGTTAAGTCCTTTTTAAACTTGGTAATATAATCATGTACTGTACCAAACATAAGTACATTCTCGGGGCTCAGAAGCAAAGGACAAAAAACAAAATGGAGAATTATGTTCATAAAAGGTACAAGAGATACTTAAAAAAAATATATATATGTACTGCTCACACAAACTCATCAACTCGTGTGTGTCTTGAAAGAAAGTCGAGTGGTTGTGCAGTCACAAAAGCAGCCAAAACAGAGAAGTGTAAATAAGCAGATGGTGGTTGAACATGGTACAGTTGCCCCTGGGTTCCGTCAACATCTCATTTCTTCTGTTTTGGTGGAGGTCTGCGGAAGAGTAGAAAAGGCAATGTGAAAAACTGGTCAATTAAGATATAATTTTGAGATCCACCTCCAAATAGCTGTTCAGCGCTGGTAGCAGTAGTAAAGTGGCATAAATACATGACGATTACAGTCGTCAAGGACAGTATTTATAGCTTTAACAAGTATGTTAACCCTTTGAAATTACTGACAACCACAATTCCAATGAAGTTGGGTCGTTGTGCTAAACAAATAAAAACATAATACAATGAGTTGCAAATCATGTTCAACCTATATTTAATTGAATACACTACAAAGGAAAATATATTTAATGTTCAAACAATCATTAACTTGTAATTTTATGGCTGCAACACGTTCCAAAAAGCTGGGACAGGGTCATGTTTACCACTGTGTTACATCACCTTTTCTTTTAACATTCAATAAACGTTTGGGAACTGAGGATACCAATTGGTGAAGCTTGGTAGGTGGAATTCTTTCCCATTTTTGGTTGATGTACAGCTTCAGCTGTTCAACAGTCCGGGGTCTCTGTTGTCGTGTTTTACACTTCATAATGCACCACACATTTTCAATGGGAGGCAGGTCTGGACTGCAGGCAGGCCAGTCTAGTACCCGCACTCTTTTACTACGAAGCCACACTGTTGTAACGTGCAGAATGTGGTTTGGCATTGTCTTGCAAATAAGCAGGGGTGTCCATGAAAAAGACGTTGCTTGGATGGCAGCATTTGTTTCTCCAAAACCTGTATGTACCATTCAGCATTAATGGTGCTTTCACAAATGTGTAAGTTACCCATGCCATTGGCACGAACACAGCCCCATACCATCACAGATGCTGGCTTTTGAACTTTGCGTCCATAACAGTCCGGATGCTTCTTTTCCTCTTTGATCAGTTTGAACAGTAAATATCTTGTCTTCGTAGTGTATTCAATTAAATATAGATTGAACATGATTTGCAAATCATTGTATTCTGTTTTTATCTGTTTAACACTGTCCGCACTTCATTGGAATTGGGGTTGTAGATTTCTGCATTAATTGGTCAGAAAATAGGATCTGATCATTATCCAAGTTATAGCAATAGACAGTTCTCTTAAACTAATACCATGCAAACAAATAGTAGTCGCAAACATCCAGGCGCTCTTTTGTTAACTTAAAATTTATTTTTTTTTTTTGGACAATTGGCTGCCTCCATGGTGTCTGTCCACCGATGAGATCGATTTTTGTTTAGGGTTTTAACAGGTTTTCAACAGAGATGTTAGCATGTGCCGGATATTTCACTTAAGTCTTTAGCTGACACTAATTGACAAATCGGCATCACGGTGGACGACTGGTTTGAGAGTCTGCCTCACAGTTCTGAGGTCCGGGGTTCAATCCCCGGCCCCGCCTCTGTGGAGTTTGCATGTTCTGCCCGTGCCTGCGTGGGTTTTCTCCGGGCACTCCGGCTTCCTCCCACATCCCAAAAACATGCATGGTAGGTTAATTGACAACTCTAAATTGCCCGTAGGTGTGAATGGTTGTTTGTTTGTATGTGCCCTAGCGATTGGCTGGCAACCAGTTCAGGGTGTACCCCGCCTCCTGCCCGATAGCAGCTGGGATAGGCTCCAGCGCGCCCACGACCCTAGTGAAGAGAAGCGACTCAGAAAATTTATTGATAATTGACAAATCGTCTCATTGAGCATTCCGTGCTGTGCTCTTCCAGTCATCTTTACTGAACGGCCACTCGTAGGGTGAGTAGCAACAGTGCTGAACTTTCTCCAAAGGCATGGTTCACATCGGCAATTTTAAGACTAGAAAATTTTAAACTGGGGGTGTTTTTTTTTCTTTTTATTTTTTCTTTTTTTTATAAATAAATAGGGCAGGCCAGTTTAACCACCGCCTCCAATCTCGTCACGTTGACTGGACTGTAGGTTGGCTGCCTCCGATTAGCTATTGGAGAAGTTATTAGCCTAGATTAGTACTTTTGTGTGCTGCATATTTCCAAAAATGTTTTTAAGCAAGCCAATTACATTTACATATTGCAATAATACATTAGAGGGAGTTACTCTGCCCATGACTTGGAAGCTAGGCTGGGTAAAGAGCAGTCATTTTCAAGCAATGGAAACACCATGTTAAAGCTAAAGAGCAGGGCTACGGCATTGCTAGATGCAGATTGGTGTTAACCACACTATCAGCGTTAGTTTTAGATAACCGGCACAAAAGATTTTGGATGTATTTTGACCAAAGCATGTGAGAGATTTTGACAGCTGGGAACTGCTTAAAATTGCATGTCTCCTTTTAATGTTTATTTCTCAATGAGTAAGACTACTTACTTCAATATAAGTTTTAAAATTAAGATTGCAGAGCTTCCAACCTATAGAAATTCACTTCCCAAACAATTTGTCCAAATGTCCATATTTTCAAAATTCATATTTTCAAAACATTACCATATGACAGTTATTTCAGTATATTTTATAATAGGAAAAAAATAATTTTCCATACTGTTCAACTGCACAACAATCACTATAATTGTAATCATTCATAAATTACGGCTTCAAATGTTACTTTGTTTTTACAGCATCAACCTTGTGATGGCAGACGTAGTTGCAGCCTGAATATAAGTATATGAAATTTTGACGTCAGTCAAAAATATGTCTGATTAATTCGCCTTTACCAATTCTGTTTTCAACCTCATTATTTATTTATTTTAAATTCAATTAAATGAGATCAGATCTCAAAGTAAATTAAAACTCAGCACTCTATTTTGCAAACAAACAAAATTGGTGATGGATTGAATGGGATAGTTTATGCTTGGACAGTTTAGATTTGTATTATAAATTTATATTCTCCGATATCCACTATTGCTACTGAAATGATGGAAATTTCCCCACTGGGGGACAAATAAAGGTTATCCTATCTTAATTATAAAGATTTATTATTAATATACTTTTGATCTGACCCCGTTCTCAGAATGAGTCTTGTGAGGCCGTGAATTATTTAACATTTATATCTCCAGATGCGTATCAGTTGCCTTGTTATTTTGTTGTTCTCTCTTCTATAAGGCGGTTCCAGCCAAACCTACAGTACCATCAGAAAGTATTCACACCCCTTCACTTTTTCCGTTATAGACCTATTCTAAAGCCGATTTTAGTATATATTATTTTTTAAAATCTACATAAAATATCCCATAATGACAAAGTAAGAACATTTTCAGACAATGTGCAAAGTTATTGAAACTGTAAATATTTAAACAATGGGATACATTAGTATTCACACCCTTGGCTTAATTTGCTGAAGCACATTTGGCAGCAATCACAGCCCCAATTCTTCTTGGGTATGTCTCTACGGGCTTGGCACACCTGTTTTGGGGCATTTTCAGTCAGGTTGGATGGGCAGCGTTGTTGAGCAGCCATTTTTAGGTCTTTCCAGAGATGTTCGATTGGATTCAAGTCCTAGGCCACTCAAGGACATTCACAGGCTGCTCCTGAAGCCACTCCTTGGTTATCTTGACTGTGTGCTTTGGGTCATTGTCCTGTTGGAAGGTGAATCGACGCCCTAGTCGGAGTTCCTTAGCACTCTGGAGCAAGTTGTCTTGAAAATTTTCTGTATATTTGGCAACTGTCATTTTACCCTCTATCCATACTAGTCGCCCAGTTCTGATAGCAGAAAAACAGCCCCACAGCATAATGCTGCCACCACCATGCTTCACAGTAGGGATGGTGTTAGCTAGGTGATGAGCAGTGCCTCTTCTTCAGATATGACGCTTGCAATTCAGGCCATAAAGTTCTATTTTGGTTTCATCATACCAGAGAATTTTGCTTCTTTAGGTCTGAGAAGGTGCCTTTTGGCAAACTCCAAGCGGGCTGCCGTGTGACTTTTAGTGAGAAGTGGCTTCCGTCTGGCCACTCTACCATAAAGGCCTGATTGGTGGAGTGCGTTAGCAATGGTTGACCTCTGGATGGTTCTACCTCTGCAAGGGAACACTGGAGCACAGCCTTAGTGATCATAGGGTTCTTGTTCACCTCTCTGACCAAGACCCTTCTTCCGCAGTTACTCAGCATGATCGCACGACCAGATCTCGGGAGGGTCCTGGTGGTTCCAAACGTCTTCCATTTCTGAATAATCAAGACCACAGTGCTTTTCGGGACCTTCAATGCTGCTGAAATTGTTTTGCATCCTTCCCGAGATTTGTGCCTTGACACAATCCAGTCTGCCAACTATGAGACTAGACTTTACACCGATCTGATCGGTTTCAGCCGATAATTAGCATTTCATGCTGATTGGCTTTCATGTCATAATTCGCCGATCCGATCAATGACGTCGTAGATTGGCTCAGCAAGACATTTACTCTGCGTTGCCGTTGCGTATGAATCCAAAAGCTAGTTTATTTTTAGCCTTGTCACGTGTCTTGTGGCATAGTACTGTAAGTATCTGATGGCCTATAAAGTTTTTTCAATCTTGTCGGTGAAAAAGCACGTCATCTCTGTGGGACTATTTTGCGGTGTCTCAGACAATACGCAAGTTATTCGCAGTCTGTGCACAACTGAAGTATGTTGTGGGGAACGTCATCTACATGCTTCTACAACAAATTTGATCGGGCACCTGAAGAATTTACACAAGCAGGAAAATGCCGCGTTCAAGCAACACAGCGTGAGGGGGTGGGAAGCCAAACGGACACAAACTCTGGACAACGCCGGTCCATATAGCCAGGACAGTTAGAAAGTTACAGTAAGCGTGTCATTAACAGTATTTATTAAATTAATTTAATTGCAATATGGTAATTTAATTACAGTAAGTTAGCACCCATTATTTCTGTAATGTTGTAATAATGGTGATTTGATCTAAACGTATGTCAGTGGCCAATCCTTGAATGCCCCCTCGTGGTCATTGATGTTTTAACTTTTGTCTAAAATGCTAGAATACTTTAAGATACTCAGTATAAAGTGCACAAGTGTATACAATAAATTAACAAGTCATGTAAATGGACACATTGCTCCATCTTGTGAACAGATCGGTTGTTTAAACTTGATCGGCGATTTTCTTTTTTCTTTCTTTCGGAAAACTATACTCAAATCCGCTTTAGAATAAGTCTAAAACAGCAAAATGTGTATGCTGTATGCAGTATGCTGGTCATGTACCTGTAGATGCCCACCACCACAGCATGGTCTCTTTCATAGGGCTCCAGTGTGAGCTGTTCCTGTGGTTTCATATTCTCTGAAGTCATCTTCTTCACTTCTGAGGCAAACACAGCCTCTGGGGCAGCTGTTGAGTCTATACAGTTAGCCTGTTTACATAAAGTTGAAAGAAGTCTAAGTATTGGGCTGGTTTTACATTCTGCTGTGTTAACTTAAAACCCCAAAAGGAGTTTGACTCGCCCCCTGACCTTAGCATTTCGTGAAGCACTATAATACAACCCTCCTGTAACTTTACCAAAAAGTGTCAGAATCACCCACGTTTAATAAGCAATTGTTAGCAAGAAAAGTCAGATAGCCTTTCAAATATAATGGTAGTTTAAAAATTATAGCTAACTTTAACTCACATTTCTACCAGTCCACAACACACATTGCAGGAAATGTTTTCCATCTTTTATCTCATTACAAACAGCATAACCTGTTTGATGTTGTGAAGTCAATAACAAGGTGGTGATCAGTCTACCTTAATGGAGATAACAAAGTGTCCTCCATTCTTCAGAAAGTTGTGAGCATTCAAAGCAACAATCCTAGTCTGGTCCGGCTGGGCTACATCAGCGAAAATTACATCCACCATGCCTAAAAAGGAACACAGGATATTTTACACAAGATAACGGCATTATACTTTATTTCTTAGCGATAACAAAACCCTAGCAAAACTACATGCTATCAATAAGGGTGTAGTATGGACGCAATGGAATAGTCTACCTAAAGCGCATACAGCAACTTGAGCAAAATCCCAAACATTTATTTTGTATCCATAAATACAGTGGGGTGGGGGGTGGACATCCACTGGGGGAATAAAATAGCTTAAAAGGAAATAATTGGAAATTGACAATATCTTTAACACACTTCAAAATATATTTCACTTGCAAAAAAATGTACTTACATACACAGACAAATGGCTTTAGGTAGGTTAATAGTGGTATAGCAGAGTCTACTTACCCACCAACATTCTGTATTTGTGTGGGTGACGAGCATCTTCAATGATCGGAATGATGTTGGTCCGTTTCTTTGCCACATTAAGAAGATCACGACCTGATCTGTGAGAAAACTCTACAGCATACACCAGCCCTTCCTGAAACACAAGATGTTGTATGGGTATATGGTGTCGTGCTAGGAAAGACTGAGTCACCGATTCGGATTATCCGCAAGTAGGGCTGCTTGATTATGGGCAAAATAATAATCACGATTTATATCAATATTGTAATCACGATTATTAGTCACGATTATCCTTCATGTTATTTTTATTGCACTACTTTTCAAAAAATATTTAACAGTTTTCAGTGCAAAAAGATTTTTTAAATACGAATAAAGGATAAATAAAAATAAAAAAATAAATGTAACCCCCAAAAATTCTACTTTACCAAGGGCTAACTGAATAAATATGCTATTACAAAGTGCAATCACAAATTGCAACTTAATGGAAATAAATAAGGTTATGCATAAAATGCAATAACATTATGCTGCAAGTACCTACTTTTTATTTGTAAATCCCCATCAAGCTAGTGAATCAGTGAATCAATAGTGGTCAGCATGCACGGTCACAAACTGCAAAGAACTCAACAGTTGTGACTTCCGTCTCTATTTACCGCTGCTGTTTTTTACTGCGGTCAGGCCAGCCGAAAAGTTGGAAGTCAAGGTAGACACTACAACGACTGTTAAGTGTCTTAACGCCTCTCCACCACCGTGTCGAGAGGGCCAACTTCAAAATAAAAGCTCCATATATTACTACATTGGACATCAATGCCATTTAAGAGTCTATTTTGAAGTTGGCCACTGAGTGCGGTGCCGGCCCTTAACACCCATTCACTGCCAGGCTTTCCAGTTAACATGAATATTTTACTTCTAAATGAGTCAATGGCAGTGAAGGTGTTAAGCCTTAACTATACGTTCGCCCCGTTGGCTAGCTGACTAGGTTGCGGGCACTGCTGCAAATAAACAAAATTTTAGATGCGGCAGTGCCCGCATGTAAATAAATTGCAGGTGATCAGTCTCATTTAATTGTGACAGCCAAAATCGCAATCACGATTAAAATTCAATCAATTGTGCAGCCCTATTCACAAGTTTCCTTTGGAAAACAAAAAAACAAACCCTGAATAATAATTTCACTTTGACAAGAGCTGCAATCCTGCGTAACTTCCTTTGTTTACTTCCACAGCCATTTTGATTTACCGCACATGCGTAGTTGTATAGTAGCCCCTAGCTAACTAGCGGCTAATGTACATAGTTTTATACATGTACTAGACTTTACGCCGATCTGATTGGTGTTATTGGTATCGGCCGATAATTAGCATTTTATGCGGATCTGCTTTTATGTCATAAGTCGACGATCCGATTAATGA
>NC_084528.1:3557359-3569859 GCF_024500275.1 Phycodurus eques | reverse complement strand
TCAGTGTCTGTGACTTAATACGATGTCGAGCCGCTGCCCGCACAATACAATTTTATTTACTCTAAAGCAAAGCAAAGCAAATGTATTTGTATAGCACATTTCATTTCTGCCGTCTTGTGCCAGCGACGAAGCCGCCTTGGAGGCGATGATTAATAACTTAGTAAGGCAATGATTAGTGACACTACCTAGCTAGCTAACCTGGGTAATCACGGTGGAGAGCCTTGAGACAGTGAGGCGGACAGACAGACAGAGTGTGTCTGTGCAGTGTGAGCGAGTGTTTTTTTGGGGGTGGGGTTCCAGTTTTATCCTTTAGAGCGTCTGTTAACATAGTACGGGAAACACTGTATTAGGGCTGCATAATATATTGCTTGAGCATCGTTATCGTAATGTACGCATGCGCAATAGTCAGATTGTAGGGTCCAGCACAATGTTGGTGTTTTGATATGCATTGAATCAACTGTTATATTAATAAGTGACCAGCAGAGGTACCTGGTCAGACATGCAGATATGATTAGCACCTATGTTATGGTAAATTATCACCCATCAAACAACAAACACAGAGCAGCCCAGAGTGTTATGTGCTTTTTTTTTTTTTTTTTTTTGTATGATAACTATTAATGAGGACACGGGATACAATTACACGTCTGCATTTACTGTATCTTTCTTCAGGAGGTAACGTACGAATGCAGCAGATTACACTTGAAGTGCGGGGGGAGAGCCACAACATTATTAAAGGGACAAACTTCAGCTGTACACAATGTGTTTTGCTTAAACGAATGCACTCAAAGAAATACTATAAAATAACAAATTGAAAACAAATGGACAATGTTAGGAGAATGTGCTAATGGCTCAACAGTATAACTGGGCATGAAAAGAAAGGATTTTAACTACATGTCTGGCTGGACTATTGCTCAATACTAAAGTGCATTTAAATACAGATAGACCTCATACAAATGAGTTCTGTGCTCAACTGAGCATAGTTTTTCTGGAGAGAAAAGAGTGCCTGGTTTGCACGTTACATGTATGTTATCCTGTTGTTGTTTTTTAACATCACAATATATATCGTAGGGTTAAAGAAAAGCACAATGTAATTCTCCACCCCCCCCCCCGGTATTGTGCAGCCCTATTACACAATAATAAGTTACATTTCAGGCAGCATGAAACACCTGCATTATCGAGAGAAAGGCTGTATGATTGACAAAAGCGAATCAGATTATACAGTGCCACCAGAAAGTATTAAAACCCCTTCACGTTTTCCACATTTTGCTGTTAGACTTATTCTAAAACTGATTTGAGTTTAGTTTTCTTTAAAAAAAAAAAAATCTACATAAAATATCCCCGAATGACAAAGTAAAAACAGATTTTCAGACATTTGTGTAAATTTAATAAAAAGATGTAAACATTCAAACATAATGGGTACATAAGTATTCACACCCTTTGCTACGACACTCAAACTTATGCTCAGGTGCATGTGATTTCCACTGATCATCCTTGAGCTGCTTCTACAACTTGAATGGAGTCCACCTGTGGTAAATTCAGTTGATTGAACATCATTCGGAATGGCACACACCTGTCTATATAAGGTCTCATGTTGGCAGTGCATATCGGAGCAGAAACCAAGCAATTAAGTCCAAGGAAATTGTCTGTAGACCTCAGAGACTGGATTGTGTCAAGGCACAAATCTGGGGAAGGATACAGAAGTATTTCAGCAGGATTGAAGGTCCTGAAAAGCACTGTGGTCTCGATTATTCGGAAATGGAAGGAGTTTGGAACCACCATTACCCTTCCTAGATCTGGCCGTCTGACCAAGCTGAGTAACCGGGGAAGAAGGGCCTTGGTCAAAGAGGTGAACAAGAACCCTATGGTCCCAAAGGCGGCGCTCCAGTGTTCCTTTGCTTGAGATAGAACCATCCATAAAGTCAACCATTGCTGACCCACTCCACCAATCAGGCATTTATGGTAGAGTGGCCAGACAGAAGCCATTTCTGACTAAAAGTCACATGGCAGCCAGCTTGGAGTTTGCCAAAAGGCACCTTAAGGATTCTCAGACCTGCAGAAAACCTGATGAAACCAAAATATAACTTTTTGGCCTGAATCGCAAGCATCATATCTGGAGAAGAGGAGGCACTGCTCATCACCTGGCTAACACCATCCCTACTGTGAAGCATGGTGGTGGCAGCATCATGCTATCGGGCCGCATGGAGGGTAAGTTGACAGCTACCAAATATCGAGAAATTCTTTGAGAACTTGCTCCAGAGTGCTCTGGAACTCAGAGTAGGGTGTCGACTCCTTCCAACATGACAATGACCGAAAGCACATAGCCAAGATAACAAAGGATAACATAGCGTTCCTTTGGTCCTGTAGTCCACTGGATTGGACATGTCTGTAACTTCATATTTTTTGGGGGGAAAAAGTTTAACTTTTTTTTAATGTACTGAGAAGAATTGAAAACACTTCAGTAAAAAACATTGACCAAGGCTTTCATAATTCATCCATCAGAGGGTTAAGCCAAGGGTGTGAATACTAGGCTTTACACGACCAGGATTTTTGAGACCGATCACCGATCAGCAAGTTTAAAAAAAAAAAAAAAACTATCACCGATCCGATCACAAGATGCAGCAATGTGTCTATTTACATGACTTGTTCATTTATTGTATATAATTGTGTACTGTATACTGTATCCATCCATCCATTTTCTGTACAGCTTATCCTCAAAAGGGTTAAAACACCAATGACCTCTAGGGGGTATTCAAGGATTGGCCACTGGCATAAGTTTAGGTCAAATCAACATTATAATATAGAAATAATGGGCGCTGACTTACTGTAATTAAATTACTTTATTGCTATAAATTACTTTAATAAATACAGTTAATGACATGCTTAGTCTAACTTTCTCACTTTCCCAGCTGTATGGATGAGTGTTGTCCAGAGTTTGAGTCCGTTTGACACTTTTCTTTCTCCCCCCACGCTGCATTGCTTGAACGCGGCATGCTCCTCGTGTACATTCTTCAGGTGCTCGATCAAATTTGTTGTTTAGCATTTAGATGACGTTCCCCACGACGTACTTCAGTTGTGCATAGACTGCAAATAACTTACGTGTTGTTTGTCTGAGACACCGCAAAATAGTCCCACACCGAAGATTGAAAACACTTTATTGGCCATCAGATAGTTACAGTACTGCGCAAAAAGACACGTGACAATGCTAAAAATAAACAAAGTTTTGGATTCATACGCGACGAAGACACGTAGTTAAATGTCTTGTGCAAAGCCGATCGATGACGTCATTGATCGGATCGGCGACTTATGACATGAAAGCCGATCAGCCGATCAGCATAAAATGGCCAATTATCGGCCGATACTGATAATACCGATCAGATCGGCGTAAAGTCTAGTCAATACTTATGTACCTAATATGTTTAAATGTTTACATTTTCAATAAATTTGCACAACTGTCTGAAAATGTTTTTACTTTGTCATTTTGGCATATTTTATGTAGATTGTTTCAAAACTATACTCAAATCAACTTTAGAATAAGTCTAACATCAAAATGTGGAAAATGTGGAAAAGTGAAGGGGTTTGAATACTTTCTGGTGGCACTCTACTTAAAATGTCAAATACATGTCATGCAGAAGGTTAATCGTGTGGCATCTACTCTGCTCACAGCTATTTAAGAGGAGAAATGTATGTACACCGTCAGTTGATGAATCGATGTCAGAATGTCCAATCCAGGATCCAGACATCAGCTCAACAGTACCTGTTGCCAGTGTAAGTCATGATGCATGCATCATCAAATCTTTGTTCTATTACGACAGTGAGTAATTATTAATGTGTATATATTAATTATTCTCTGTATTCATGGAGCATTTTCTTTTTCTTTTTTTTTATCTTGGAGTCAATACATAGTGTACATCTTTTTGTAAGCAATATCGTGTGTAAATAATGTGAGAATATTGATGCGCTATCTAATATAGCTAATATCTGTTGTTGACTACTGTGCAGGATGGATTCATAACACCTGATATGATTAAGATGATCTTCTCTGAAGATCCAGACCATCAGCTGATCGCTACACAAAAATTCAGAAAACTGCTCTCCAAAGGTTTGTTTTTCCAGCCTCGAATTTGTATTATTTATTAATTACAATGAAAAGAGAGTAAAGTGGAAATTTGTTCAAGGAGTTCGGTGATGCCATGGAAACGACTTCCGGACAGCTTTGAGAAAATTCTGGTCCACCATCCAGCGTCTCAGGAGGGGGAAGCATTGCGCCATTAACACTGTGTATCATGGGGATGGGGCGCTGCTGAACTCAGCTCAGGACGTTGTGAGTCGTGAACTGAATACTGTGAAGACCCCCTCAATTCTGCCGACAGCGAGGTGATTAAAAAGCTCCTCGGTGAGAGGGCCCCGGGGGTGGATGAGATTTGCCCAGAGTTCCTAAAGGCTCTGAATGTTGTGGGGCTGTCCTGGCTGACATACCTCTGCAACATCGTGTGGACATCGGGAACAGTGGATTGTGAGACCGGGGTGGTAGACCCCTTTTTCAGAAGGGGGACCAGAGGGTGTGTTCCAAATACAGGGGGATCACACTCCTCAGCTTCCCTGGCAAGGTCCATTAGGGGGTGCTGGTGAGGATAGTCCGTCAAGAAGTCGAATCTCAGATTCAGGCGGAGCAGTGTGGTTTTTGTCCTTACTGCGGAACAGGGTTCCTGAGGCTGCATGGGAGTTCGGCGAACCAGTCTACATGTGTTTTGTGGAAATGTGTTCGGCCATGTCCCTTGGGAAGTCTTGTGTAGGGTGCTCAGTGTGTATGGGGTACTGGACCGCCTGATAAGGGCCGTTCGGTCCCTGTACGACCGGTCTCATTTTGGTCCGCATTGCTGGCAGTAAGTCAAATACGTTTCCAGTGAGTGTTGGACTCCGCCAAAGCTGCCCTTTGTCACCTAATTCTGTTCATTACCTTAATTGACAGAATTTCTAGGTGCAGCCAAGGCTTAGAAGAGGTCCAGTTTGGCGACGTCAGTATTACGTCTCTGCTTTTTGCAGATGATGTGGTTCTGATTGCTTCTTCAAGTCGTGATCTTAAACTATGCTGGAGCGGTTCGCAGCCGAGTGTGAAGCGGCTGGGATGAAAATCAGCACCTCCAAACCTTAGACCATGGTCCTCAGTTGGAAAAGAGTGGAGTGCTCTCTCCGTGTCAAGGAAGAGATCCTGGCCCAAGTGAAGTTAATGTTTCTCGGTCTTGTTCACCAGTGAGGGAAGAATGGAGCGGGAGATTGACAGGCGGATCGGTGCAGCGTCTGCGGTGATGCTGAATCTGTATCTGTCTGTCGTGGTTAAGGAGCTAAGCCAAAAGGCAAAGCTCTCAATTTACTGATCGATCTATGTTCCTGCCCTCACTTATGGTCACAAGCTGTGGGTCATGACCGAAAGAACAAGATCACGGATACAAGTCGCCGAAATGAGTTTCCTTCGTAGGGTGTCTTCTTAGAGATAGAGTGAGAAGCTCGGTCAGCTGGGAATGCCTGAGCTCCTCAGGCATTCCCAGCTCTTCCTCCGCAGCTCCTCCGCCGCATCGAGAGGAGCTAGATAGGTGGCTTGGGCCTCTGGTTACGATGCCTCCTGGAAGCCTCCCCGATAACGAGACGCAGGACACGCTGGAGAGACTACGTCTCTCGGCTTGCCTGGGAACGCCTCGGGATTCCCCCAGAATAGCTGAACGAAGTGGCTGGGCTTCCCTGCTTAAGCTGCTACCCCTGCAACCCTACCTCAGACAAGTGGATGGATGGATGGACAAAATTACATTTTGGAATCCCAGCCTATGTACCATTTTGGTGGTATTTTGGTAGTTTCTGGTTGAAGTAACACATGAAAGTGGCTAATTACGAAGTTGTTGTGTTGTTGAGTGATTATCAATACCCATCTTTATGTGGAGTTTTTTTTCATTTTGAAAATAACAATTGATATTCTAATAATAATTGAACTGATTAAAAAGGAAGACGGAGCTGCTGGCTAGTTACATGAGCAATGTTGTTTAACCTATGAGTCAAAACCATTTGAAACCAGATTTATAACCTTAGCGTTTCATTTTTAGAGCCCAACCCGCCCATAGACGAGGTTATTTCCACTCCTGGGGTTGTGAATCAGTTTGTTGAGTTCCTCAAGAGGAGTGAAAACTGCACGTTGCAGGTAAAGAGCTTCGCTTAATCTCAGAATGCTAGAGTTATTATACTTAAATTTGTCTCCAACTACCGGAGACAAATTCCTTGTATGTTTTTGACATACTTGGCAAATAAAGATGATTCTTATTCTGATTTTGGTTTCATCATTTGAATCACATGTGGTGCTTTTGTTTCACACTCCACTTCAACAGAATGTTTTTTACAGTGCATATTATGGGACAGACAAGAGTTGCTGAATTTTCATTCAAGTGTATATTGTGTGTGTGTGTGTTAATTTTCAGTTTGAGGCAGCCTGGGCTTTAACCAATATTGCCTCAGGCACCTTCCAGCACACCAAGGTTGTGATTGAAACCGGAGCTGTGCCTATTTTCATCGAGCTGCTGAATTCTGAGTACGAAGATGTACAGGAACAGGTGAAAACCTTTGTACACTAACGGAACAAACATAATTGTTGGTTACTGTAGCAATAACGCAGTCATATTTATTGAAGTTATTTTTTTAACTCAAAATATTCTTGAATAAGTAGGTATAAACCACCAATAAGTGTTTTCGAGATTGGTCGCCCCCTCCCCCCCAAAAAATGAATAAATAAAAAGAAAAAATAATAATTGGAATATATATATATGTGGCGGCACGTTGGGCGACTGGTTAGAGCGTCAGCCTCACAGTTCTGAGGACCCGGGTTCAATCCCCGGCCTCGCCTGTGTGGAGTTTGCATGTTCTCCCCGTGCCTGCAGTGGGTTTTCTCCGGGCACTCCGATTTCCTCCCACATCCCAAAAACATGCATAAATTGGAGACTCTAAATTGCCCGTAGGCATGACTGTGGGTGCGAAAGGTTGTTTGTTTCTATGTGCCCTGCGATTGGCTGGCAACCAGTTCAGGGTGTACCCTGCCTCAAGCCCGATGACAGCTGGGATAGGCTCCAGCACGCCCGCGACCCAAGTGAGGAGAAGCGGCTCAGAAAATGGATGGATGGATGGATATATATATATATATATATATATATATATATATATATGTATGTATATGTATATATATATATATATATATATATATATATATATATATATGTATATATATATATATATATATATATATATATATATATGTATGTATATATATATATATATATATATATATATATATATATATATGTAATGTATGTATATGTATATATATATATATATATATATATATATATATATATACATATATATATATGTATGTATATGTATATATATATATATATATATATATATATATATATATTCGTATATATGTATATATATATATACATATATACGTGTATATATATATATAGAAAATGGATGGATGGATGGATATATATGTGTATATATATATTTATATATATATATGTATGTATGTATACGTATATATATATATATATATATGTGTGTATAAATGTGGTTTTCATGCGGACTTTAACTCCTTTAGCTTTCATGACCACCAATTTATTTCAGGTGAGTCTTCTGCCTTTTGGAACTAGCAACCAGGAAATGTTGAGCTCTCCCGGCGATTCACAAGCATAACAATAGTAGGAGCTGTGGTGACTATCTTGTGTTTCAGGCGGTGTGGGCACTGGGCAACATCGCTGGAGATAATGCAGAGTGCAGGAACTACGTACTGAACTGTGCCATCCTGCCTTCTCTACAGCAGTATGTTTTTCTTCCGTTGTTACTACTGTGCAAGGTGTTACACAATATTTAGTCAGATCAAAATAATTTTACTCTCTGTTGCTCCAGGCTTCTTACAAAATCCAACCGTCTCACAACAACTCGAAATGCGGTTTGGGCACTGTCCAACTTGTGCCGCGGGAAAAACCCGCCACCAGATTTTTCCAAGGTCAGTTATAAAGACTAGATTTGAGGAATACAAAAATTCAGTTCCTTTATTTTATGCAGTTTTTCTTTGTAAATGGGACTTTAACGCTACAAATAAGCTATTCCTGTTTTTCTTTTTCCTTAATCGGTCTCAGGTGTCGCCGTGCCTTAGTGTGCTGTCTCGGCTACTTTTTAGCAGTGATCCAGATGTGCTAGCTGATGCTTGTTGGGCCCTGTCCTACTTGTCTGACGGTCCCAATGAGAAGATCCAGACAGTCATTGACTCTGGAGTGTGCCGCAGGCTGGTGGAGCTGCTCATGTAAGAAGCGTTGAACTGTCACTTGAACCATTTTAGAATATACACTGGACCCCCTGACCGCGAATAGCAAACATCTGTGAATAATTATGTGTATACTTAATGAGAAAATGGTAACGTGTTTAATACTTATTTCAGCCGTTCTGTGTGTGTTTGTGTGTGCGCGCACACACACACACACACACAGACACCCAATTCCAGTGAAAGTTGGGACGTTGCGTTAAACCAATAAAAACAGAATACAATGATTTGCAAATCATGTTCAACCTATATTTAATGGAATACACTATAAATACAAGATATGTAATGTTCAAACTGATGAACTTTATTGTTTTTAGCAAATAATCATGAATGTAGAATTTTATGGTTGCAACACGTTCCAAAAAAGCTGGGACAGGTGGCAAAAAAGACTGAGAAAGTTGAGGAATGCTCATCAAACACCTGTTTGGAACATCCCACATGTGAACGGGCTAATTGGGAACAGGTGGGTGCCATGATTGGGTATAAAAGGAGCTTCCCTGAATTGCTCAGTCATTCAGAATCAAAGATGGAGCGTGGTTCACCTCTTTGTGAACAAGTGCGTGAGAAAATAGTCGAACATTTTAAGGACAATGTTCCTCAACATACAATTGCAAGGAATTTAGGGATTTCATCATCTACGGTCCATAATAGCATCAAAAGGTTCAGAGAATCTGGAGAAATCACTGCATGTAAGCGGCAAGGTCGAAAACCAAGATTGAATGCCTGTGACCTTCGATCCCTCAGGCGGCACTCCATCAAAAATCGACAACAATGTGTAAAGGATATCCCCACATGGGCTCAGGAACACTTCAGAGAACCAATGTCAGTAAATACAGTTCGGCGCTTCATCCGTAAGTGCAACTTGAAACTCTACTATGCAAAGCAAAAGCCATTTATCAACAACACCCACAAACGCCGCAGGCTTCTCTGGGCCGAGCTCATCTAAGATGGACTGATGCAGCGTGGACAAGTGTTCTGTGGTCCGACAAGTCCACATTTCAAATTGTTTTGGGAAATTGCGGATGTCATGTCCTCCAGGCCAAAGAAGAACCATCCAGACTGTTTTGAACGCAAAGTTCAAAAGCCAGCATCTGTGATGGTATGGGGCTGTGTTAGTGCCAATGGCATGGGTGACTTACACATCTGTGAAGGCACCATTAATGCTGAAAGGTACATACAGGTCTTGGACAAACATATGCTGCCATCCAAGCAACGTCTTTTTCATGGACGCCCCTGCTTATTTCAGCAAGACAATGCCAAACCACATTCTGCACGTGTTATAACAGTGTGGCTTCGTACTAAAAGAGTGCGGGTACTAGGCTGGCCTGCCTGCATTCCAGAGCTGTCTCCCATTGAAAATGTGTGGCACATTATGAAGCGTAAAATACGACAACGGAGACCCCGGACTGTTGAACAGCTGAAGCCGTACATCAAGCAAGAATGGGAATGAATTCCACCTACAAAGCTTCAACAATTAGTATCCTCAGTTCCCAAACGTGTATTGAATGTTGTTAAAACAGAAGGTGATGTAAGACAGTGGTAAACATGACCCTGTCCCAGCTTTTTTGGAATGTGTTGCAGCCATAAAATTCTAATTTAATGATTATTTGCTAAAAATAGTATAGTTTATCAGTTTGAACATTAAATATCTTGTCTTTGTCGTGTATTCAATTAAATATAGGTTGGACATAATTTGCAAATCATTCTATTTTTATTTAACACAACGTCCAAACTTCATTGGAATTGGGGTTGTACACACACAGCATACAGCAGCATGAAATAAGTATTTAACGCGTCACCATTTTTCTCACTTCTGAAGGTGCTATTGAACCTGAACATTTCACCAGCTGTTGGGAACAACCCAAGTAATCCATACATACAAAGAAAGTAGAACAAATGAGCTCAAAAATTAAGTTGTGTGTAAACATGTGAAATGACATGGAAAAACTATTGAACACATGAAGAAAGGGAGGTGCAAAAAGGCATGGAAAGCCAAAACAACACCTAAAATCTATCAATAATCAATCAGCAATCCAGCCCCTTGTCAGTGCAAATGAATATCAGCTGGTTCTTTCAGCATTGATTGCCTACAAAAAGGTGTCATTGCCAAGGTGTGAGTCAAGACACATCTCATGAGCAGAGAGTTGTCTCAAGACCAGGAAGAGAAGGATAAATTTCTTATATCAATTAAAATTATAATTAAATAAATGTTGGTGTGTTCAATAATTGTTCCCTCTGTCATTTCACATTATTACACACAACTTAATTTCTGATCCCCTCCTTGAACCGTCACCTCATCGTGGTGGAGGGGTTTATGTGTCCCAATGATCCTAGGAGCTAAGTTGTCTGGGGCTTTATGCCCCTGATAGAGTCACCCATGACAAACAGGTCCGAGGTGGTGGAGCAGACAAAGCATGGCTCAAAGACCCCTTATGATAACAATAAAAAAAAGGACACAGATTTCCAACTGGGCCCCCCTCTGGAGCCAGGCCTGGAGGTGGGGCTCGAAGGCGAGCACCTGGTGGCCGGGCCTGCACCCATGGGGCCCGGCCCGGGCACAGCCCGGAAGTTTAATGTGGGTCCCCCTTCCCATGGGCTCACCACCTGTGGGAGGGGCCATAGGGGTTGCGTGCAGTGCGAGCTGGGCGGTGGCCGAAGGCGGGGACCTTAGCGATCCGATCCCCGGCTACAGAAGCTGGCTCTACGGACGTGGAATGTAACCTATCTGGCAGGGAAGGAGCCCGACCTGGTGGGTGAGGTCAAAAAGTTACGACTAGATATAGTCGGACTCGCCTCCACGCACAGTTTGGGCTCTGGAACCAGTCCTTCGAGAGGGGTTAGACTCTCTTCCACTCTGGAGTTGCCCACGGTGAGAGGCGCCGAGCAGGTGTGGGAAAACTTATTGCTCCCCGGCTCGGCGCCTGTACGTTGGGGTTCACCCCGGTGGACGAGAGGGTAGCCTCCTTCCGCCTTCCTGACTGTTGTTTGTGCCTATGGACCAAACAGCAGTTCAGAGTACCCACCCTTTTTGGAGTCCTTGGAGGGGTTGCTGGAGAGCGCTCCCGCTGGGGACTCCATCGTTCTGCTGGGGGATTTCAATGCTCACGTGGGCAATGACCGTGAGATCTGGAAGGGCGTGATTGGGAGGAACGGCCCCCCCCGATCAGAATCCAAGCGGTGTTCTGTTATTGGACCTTCTGTGCTTATCACGGATTGTCCATAACGAACACCATGGTCAAGCATAAGGGTGTCCACACGTGCACTTGGCACCAGGACACCCTAGGTCGCAGTTCGATGATCGACTCTGTGGTCGTGTCATCTAACTTGCGGCCGCATGTCTTGGACACTAAGGGTGAAGAAAGGGGCGGAGCTGTCAACTGATCACCACCTGGTGGTAAGTTGGCTCCGATGGTGGGGGAAGATGCCGGTCCTACGTGGCAAGCCCAAACGTATTGTGAGGGCCTGCTGGTAACGTCTGGCGGAATCCCCTGTCAGAAGGAGTTTCAACTCCCACCTCCGAAAGAACTTCTCTCATGTTCCAGGGGAGGCGGGGGACATGGAGTCAGAGTGAACCATGTTCCGCGCCTCCATTGCTGAGGCAGCCGACCGGAGCTGTGGCCATAAAGTGGTTGGTGCCAGTCGTGGCGGCAATCCCCGAACCTGTTGGTGGACACCAATGGTGAGAGATGCCGTCAAGCTGAAGAAGGAGTCACATCGGGCCTTTTTGGCCTGTGGGACTCCTGAGGCAGCTGATGGGTACTGGCTGGCCAAGCGGAATGCAGCTTTGGTGGTCACTGAAGCAAAAACTCGGGCATGGGAGGAGTTCGGTGAGGGCATGGAGAAAGACTTCCGGAAGGCTTCGAGGAAATTCTGGTGCACCATCCGGCGTCTCAGGAGGGGGAAGCAGTGCACCATCAACACTGTGTATAGTGGGGATGGGGCGCTGCTGACCTCGACTCGGGACTCAATTCCACCGACACGCCTTGCCATGTGGGAGTAGAGTCTGGGTTCTCTGAGGCTGGCTCGCCTATCTCTGGGGTTGAGGTCACTGAGGTGGTTATAAAAGCTCCTCTGTGGCAGGGCCCCGGGGTGGATGAGATTCGCCCAGAGTTCCTCAAGGCTCTGGATGTTGTTGGGCTGT